>NC_056748.1:162570486-162687986 GCF_019279795.1 Protopterus annectens
GGGGATCATCTAAAATCACTGCCAAATTATTCTGTTTCATGCAAACTACTCAGAGGTGATCTCTGCCGTGCATACAGTGCATTCTCTGACCCTGCTTTATTGGAAATGCTGCATATTTGTAAGTCATATGGTACACAGATTACTCGAACCTGCTATGTGACATTAATAAAACCTGCTGGAGGAACAGATTTGTCTTCCAGAGGTTACCACACCTTTGGAACAGAGTCTCACATCATGTCAAACAGAGCACCTCATTGGCTATCTTCAGTGCAGTCTGGACGATTGGATGGGTGACCGTAAATTCACCCTGGGTTTCCACGTCTGTCGCTCTTGGACAGGACACTAGGTGCTGTGTGTGTTTTTGTGTGTGTGTGTAGATATATATCATGCACACACAGGCGCGCGCACACACACACACACACACACATATATGGTTCCCCTTTATAATCTCGAATAACTGATATCTCAAATTTCAGTATCTCGAAACTATAAAGGCAAATGACTCACAATCCTGAAACCCAAAAGCACGAAACACACAATCATGAACATGCACACACCATACACCACACAACACACACACCATTTTACCCACACCACACAAACTACACAACCCTACACAACATGCAAATGGGAGGGAAAGCCCCCCTGCACCCCACACCCCCTACTTATATATACCAAATCCGAGATAGCACAAACAGAAAAAAAAAAAAAAACTCACACCCAGACGTTCTACAGTCCATCTCGCGCGCGCACACACATATATATTACACACACACAAACACTAACACGTCCAACACTC
Organism: Protopterus annectens; assembly: GCF_019279795.1. Classification (NCBI taxonomy): domain Eukaryota; kingdom Metazoa; phylum Chordata; order Ceratodontiformes; family Protopteridae; genus Protopterus; species Protopterus annectens. The sequence goes on from NC_056748.1 coordinate 162,571,286, forward strand.
ACACTTATACTTCCACCTCCCTACCCTAACCCTCACTTATAGCTTACAGAAATACTTACATATACTCGCTCGCCTTAAATTCCGGACACCATTCTAGCCAAACACTTCACGTAATGTCGCATAAATGCAGAAGCGCAGATTTGAGATATTCGCATTCGCGCTTATGCACTTTTGCTATTTTGAAGTTTCGCCTTTATGGTCTCGACATACTAAAATTCAAGATTTCAGTATTTTATGATTATAAAGAGGAACTATATATATATATATATATATATGTATATATATATATATATATATATATATATATATATATATATATATATATATACAGTGTGCAAGTAAAGAAAGAATAGGTAGCACCATATTTGAGTAAAATAATGAAAGAAGGAAAAATAATAAGATAATTAAAAAAATAAGGAACATAAGAAATAAGACAGCAAAAATGGTCTGCAATTTAATGTTCAAAGCTTTTTTTTTTCTATTTGCCGATGAGGGTTTTTTGTATGCTTCCTCCCAGCCCGACAAATACGATGTAGTAACTCCTAATGTAGCTGGCCTAGCCTGAATCTTTGGACTGTCTTCTTGCAGATGTCCTTAAAAAGTGTAGTAAGAGAACCAAGCTGATTCAGTGTATCTCTCAGATTTTTCTGCCTTCCTTCTCTAGGTTTGTCAAACCGTTTAATGCTACTTCTACAACTTTTTACAAAATGCAAGATAGACACAGCAAGGTGCTGTTAAGCAGACTTCTTAAAAGAAATGACAGAAGAAAGAAGAAATCCCCTCCCCCGAATAAAGCATGGTCTGACAAGTATGAATGTCTGTCTTTAAAATCCCACCCTGGCAAGCCTTTAGTCCTTCCCAAAAATCTGAATGACCATTTCTGTCTTTGACGACAGATAGCTTCAATCAAGTGGGTTCTGAAAGTGATTATCATGGGTACAGATTGCAGTGGGAATCTCCTTTTCCTTTTCAAGGGATTCCTCTTCACCTGACAGATCAGACTTCTCTTTTCCCCCTTTATCATTCATCATCTGTTGACTCATGGGATAATAGAAGTTGTCCTTTCTCTTCAGATAGGAGAAGGTTTTTATTCAAGAATGTTTCTGGTGACAAATACAGAAACTTCTTGTAGAAAAGTTATAGATCTTTCCTTGTTGAATCAGTTTTTGACATTTCTGCAGTTCATAATGGTATCTCTTATTCCCATTTACTTATTTGATTTTGCTTACCCTACAGTAAAAAGATGCTTATTACATTATTAAAGCTCCAGACTTCAGCCTAAAGGTTTTCTCTGTCTGGATCACACTTTGTTTTCTGAAGTGGCCTTTAGGTTATCCTCTGCACCCAAGTGTATTTACAGTATTTAGCTCCAGTAACAGCCTACTGCAGATTGCAAGATATTCATGTTTCCTTATTTTGGCATCTTGGTTATCTACGCATAGTCTTTTTCAAAATGTCAGCAATGTCTCACCTTTTTGCAAGAGATCATTTGCACACACTGAGGTTTCAGGAGGGCATCCTTTCACTCATGCTCATTTTCCTGAGGTACCTGCTAGACCCCTTAGTTCAAAGGACTTTTCTTCCACAGGAAAAAAGTAGACCTATATCTAGATCTGTTGCTGAGTTTTTCCACTCAAACAAAAGTCTTGACAAGGGAAATTCTCAGGATCCTGGGTCTCATGGCATATGTGATTCTCATGATTTCTCTAGCAAGACTGTACATGAGAAAAATTCAGTAGTGCCAAGTCAGTATTTTCTCAGCATCAACATCCTCTCACATTCCAGATTCCAGTTTGGGGGTTTGTGAGAAGGTTTTATTGAATCTATATCTCCCAGTTTTCCTTCCTCCTGCAGCACAATCTGTAACAGATATCTCTGACTTTGCTTTGGAAGGCACTGCACATGGAAATAAAAGTGCAGGGTCCTTGGAACAAAAAGGCAGACTGAAGCACACAATTGTAAAACAGATGGTAGCAGTCAGAAATGCTTTTAATTTTCTCCATCTATAGTCCCCAGTATCATTACAAGTGGTTACAGATGATGTGGTACATAAACAAATGTGGGAACCAGAACCTTCACTCTCTGCAGACTATACTTTGTTGCTTGTGATATAGTTTTTCAGCACATTCTCACCCTACAGGCATTTTACATTCTGTCAGAGCAAGTTTTGTGGCAGACCACGCTGAGCAAGACCAGGATAGACCCTCATGAATAGAAACTTAAATCAGGGCTCTTCCAGGAATTGATAAAGATGTGTATGGAACACCTTGAATAGATCCGTTTCCCTCCAGTCACAACAGACAGTTGGCAAAATTCTGTTCAAGACTTCATGCAAACAGGCCTGGAAAAAAAGTGCTTTTTCTTTTCATTGGCTAGGAATGTTCCTGTATCCTTTTTCACCCTTCCTACTAATATACATGGTCATTCTGAAGATTTTTCCCACGTCCCCTATTAATAACTCGGTCGAGGTTTAAGTCTCGCGCCTTGGCACTGAGGGGATCTAGACTTTTTTCCTTTCGCCTGTTCTGCATTCAGTATGTTTTTGACCCTCCAGGAAAGATCTGAAGACAACTGGATACAGTAGATTGACTCTCATCCCTGCCTGTCAGCATTCCCTGATTGGTGGGGTAAACTTGCTTCTATCCTCTTCTTTTCTGTCACGTGTACAGTGAATAATCATTTTCCACAAGCAGTCTGTTCTCCTCAGTTTTAATACTTTTCTTTTCTTCCACAGTTTCTTTCTAAAATAGCTCTCTCTGCTGATGTGATTGCATCTTTATTAATGTTGGTCTTGGCTGCTTTCTTATCACCAGGTTTGGCACATACACAGAATGTGTCCTTCCATTTAACACATCCTGCTGTGGAGAGCACCAGTCCATCTACTTATCTGTACTTTCATAAAATAAATACATTCTGCCCCATCCATTTTCTCTCAGAAGCAGAAAATCTGTGGTTTTCTCAGTGTGCTTTGTCTACTAAATCTCATTTTTTTTGAAACAGCTCTTCTTGAGAAACCTAATGCTTGGCCATCCTTTTTCTTCATGACAATCTTTGATTTTTGTGTTTTTATCAGCTCAAACTCATCTTTATAGCTAGTTAAAGCACATTCTATTTTTCATCCTTTTGTTATTTCACTGTATATAGGTTCATAGGTAAGTACTAGGCTAGCTGCCATTCTGGGCCATTTTATACCTAGCCATTTTCCCCTTTCTGTGCTTGAAATAACCTATCCCATTTGGTTATAGATTGACCTTATCCATCCCGTGGTCGATAATTGTATATTACCCCTATTCAGAATACCTGGGATCATATCACCGATAATCTGAGTGAACTCATGCATGGGATGGAACAGTTAAGAACTGACATCTGTCCATTAGTAGTACAGGTGTCAGTCCTGGGGTAAATTTTCTGTTTCCCATCCATAGTTGCAAGTTGCATTTGAAGATGGACAGAAATGCACTTTGTTATATGTGAATGGGGAGTCTGTTTTACAGTAGCTGTATCCTCTGCAAAATATGCCTGTCCCTCCAAACTGTTCAGTTGATGTTGCAGAAGAGGTGTAGGTGCGCTAGACTATTTCTCATGCCATTTAACTTGCTGATGTGCAGTAAATCTGTCAGTAATGGTTCGGTGGATACCGTGTATGCCAGACACTCTGTAGTATACTGATTATAGTGACAGGAATTTGAGACGGTCCATCTAGAACATTTTGTTTAAGCCTTGTATCCTTTTTGTAATGTATTTCTGTGAACATTGCAGTAGTTGCATGTGTCTGGACAGATGCATGCTGAAGGGGGCATTATATTCAATGACTGGCTGAGTAAAGGGGGGACAGTGATATCTCTACATCTAGACACAGTCCATTTGTTTATAAGCTGTGCAATATAGAAGGGATTTCTTATAACAGACACATGTTGGTCAAAAGTTAGGTCACTGTCCACATAAGTTCCGAAATTCCGAACACCTGAGTTAACTGTTAAGGACATATTGTCAATGTGGCAGTTCCGATGACTTCCCAAAGGATACAGTAATGCATTTTTGACATTTAATTTCAGACCATGATTTTTACACCATTTAGTTAGTTATTTGAGATGAACCTTCTTTCCTGCAGGACAGTTAAGTCATTTGGGGATTGATTGACTGTTGATAGCTTGCAGTCATCTGCCATCTGCAAACTTAGTCAGCCAGAGCCCTTTGGTATTGGTGTTTATTTCAGAAAAGTAGATGCCAAAAAGAAGAGATGACAGCACAGAACCTTGGGGGACTGGTCTCTCTGTGGAGGTAACTTCCCTCTAATTTCATTATATGCATCCCATCTATGAGCCAGTTGGCAATCCATCAGGTGACATACGGGTTTGTTGACAGTTTATTTAGGTTTTTTACTATGCCTGAGACTGTGTTTTAAATATATATATATATATATATATATATATATATATATATATATATACAAACACACACACAAACCCATATATATGTATGTGTGTCTGTGTGTGTGTGTATATATATATATATATATATATATATATATATATATATATATATATATATATATTCTATAAACTATAAACTTTCAGACTTTCACTTATTTTAAAAACCTCAGTGAATTTGACTTTTTTTTATTTTGCTGTAAAATACTGGAAACCATCTCCTGTACAAAAGTAGAAATTTAAACTGCTTTTGTTGGAACAGATTCTTCACAAGTAGAGTTTTCTCTTTTCCATTGATGGTTGACAGTCTGGACAGTGTTTTAATATTAGTACTAATGATTTTAAAAGATGATAAATAAGTGGGCTTTAATATACAGCTTCTGAAGTAAAAGAACTCCTTGGCTTTAACAAGTGCCAGTATTTTATGATTGTAAACTATCAGTCTGTCTCAAAAAAGTATAGATGTTAACAATGACAGATTGAATATTCCCACTTGAGTCATGGACATCCTTGGAAATCAGGAATATTTGAAAAGTATGTTGTCTGTTCGGCAGGTGTGAGAAGAGGGGTACAATTGTAAAGCTGTTATAGTGGGCATGGTGTCGTATGAGATTTAGGTAATTGTGCTCTTCTGTAAATTTTAGATGAAAAGGGTCTCATTGTGCCCCTCTACTCATCACACCCATCATAGAGTACAATGCCCCATTTGGGATGTACCTTGCAAGTCACCTGCAACTGTTGGAAAGACCACAGAAGTACCTCGCCAAGAGGATCACTGGCCTCAAACAGATGCCCTATGCAGCTTGACTGAAGAAACTCCAGCTGTACTCGGTTGCATACCGCCTACTCAGAGGTGATCTGTACCTGACATACAAGTCTATGTCCAACCCAGAATTGATGGACATGCTCCACCCAAAGAAAACCTTATCCCCTAGAGCCACATGCTCCAGGGATCTAAACCTCACCACAGCAAAAAATAGGACGCGCTGGAGGGATAGATTCCTATCTCAGAGACTTCCCATGCTTTGGAACAAGATTCCAGTCTACATTAGACAGAGCTCCTTGCTAACACTGTTCAAAAGAAACCTTGACGAGTGGATGAGAAACAGAAAGTTTACCTCAGGGATCACTTCAGTGGCTGTGCTGGACAGAGGCACAGGGAACTAATCTAAGGGGGTGGCAAAAGCCAACACATTCTGGCTTGGCTTATAAATGCCTTCAGGCAGATAGCCTAGTACCCACCTATGAGCCTATGAAAGAATTGTGGTGAAGGTTGACATTTATTTTAAGTCTTGTATACAGACTCCCTTAGTTTTATGTAGTGTAAATATCTCTTCTGTTTGGTAGTTGCTTTCTCCTTATGTGAAAGGTTTGTCTCATTCTTGACTGGACTGACTACTCTTCACTCAGTTGAACTTTTTGCTTTTCTGATTAAGTAGGGAGCAGTGCTGATACGGTTTTGACCTCATTTGCCGCATGCTATTGATGTGCTAATTTTCGTAAATAAAAGTCAGTATACTGCAGCAGAGTAATACAGTTTATCGACTGTCATGGAGAATTGTTTGAATGGTCATTTGCCATTTCTCCGTGTTGTGCTTGCCTTGATAGTATAAAGAAATTCACTAAGGATATAAAAATGGCTTTCAGCAATCAAACAGACTTGCATGCTGAATGTAAATTTACTTACAAAAGTGCCTTCACTAATGAACATTCTTTTTAGAGTTTTGCGTTTATAACTGTTTTAGTTTTCATTGTTCCTTTTATTTATTTATTTATATTAGGATACTGAGGCAAGTAAGCTGAACAAAGAAATTGAAAAAATGAAGGAGGAAATCAGTTCCCACGTCATCAAAGTAAAATGGGCCCAAAACAAGTTGAAAACGGAAATGGATTCACATAAGGTTAGCACCGTGTAAACTTATTATGACAACTGGATAAACACTTGTCATTGACACAGACTTTTTATATGATGATAAATTATCATTAATTAAATTTATTTAAATGATAAATGCTGGAATTTGCATTTTATAGTTCCTGTTGTATTACTTTACCCTCACCAAAAGCTTTAGACGTTCTGAGTATCGCTGTAAGTAATAAGCAGCTAGACGTTGATTTAGGTACAGAAGTTGTATTGGAAGAATATTGGGTAATGCTTCATCTGCCAGGCATGTAGCCAGAAAGATTTATTTACACCTGCATGCTGTTGCCCCATGCCCCACCTCCCACGTAAAAAATCTGTCCATGTTTTTCCAAATGATGATCCTCCATGCTTGATAAATGAATACATCAATTTAGCTGATACTGCCCCAGTCTCACCGCCCAAACATGTTTTTAATCACATCTCTGAGCAAGCTGTGTACAGATTGACATTCTAGACATTAGCTTAAACAATTGTAAGCATGTTCTGACCTCTATGCATTATATTGTGTTTGATTAATTCTCAGAAAATGTATTCACTTGAATATCGACACTGGCTTTGGCTGTACCCTTAACGTCAGCATTTTTGACTCTGTCTGTAACTTAGCTTCTTATTTTTCTCTCTTCATTGTAGGAATCCAAGGACAAACTGAAAGAAACTCTTGCTAAACTTACACAGGCAAAAGAGGAATCGGATCAAATTAGAAAAAACTGCCAAGAAATGATAAAAGCCTATCAAGTATGTGTTTTGTGTTTGTTAACAGTAAATATTGTTATGAAATGGACGTTTTTTTATTTAAAGCTATGTAGCAAGATGCACAACGGTATGATGGCTATTTGGAGTAGAACCAAAAGAAAGGTAGCACAGAGTATGGACATTCAAAGTTAATTACAGCTTTTGTATTTCCAAAGTCTTTGTAAAGCATCACATTCGAGAGACAGAGAGTGAGAGAGAGGGAGAGAGAGAGACAGAAGGTGGTGTATGGATTTGTGTCTGCAGTCTTTTTGATAGTATCGAAAAACAAATTGCATGCATCCCTTACAGTATGTTCTCCTTTTTCATTGTTATGTATATTAAATATCTTCTTCATGTGGCAAAGTAAATTACCTTTCCAGTGCACTGATTTAGGCATGTAGCTATGTTTTTTTTACTTCAGATTTTGCTTGAATCCTCCTAGATTTATTGACTTTCTTCTGATTTTCCTTATAAAGATAGACCTGTTCAAGGATATATACATTAATAAATAACTGAAATAAGTCTATGAAAAGATTCCTTATCTCTAACTGTGTGGGTTGTAGTATTTAAAGACTTTCTGTTTAAATAAAGAAGGAAACTACTCCCATTTTGGGTTCTTTGCTATGATTTCTAATGGTCAGAGTTTGAGATGTATGCATAGCACCACTTTCTACTGTGGAGGAGTGATGTTCATCGTGTTTCACTGTTGCAGTCATTACACTTGGGTTATCCTGCTGGCAGGTGACCCGCAGTCGACCCGAGTTCCAAAGTCTTGGCCCGGCGTCAGTCACTGTCGCTTCTTCCCTGACGTCAGTGCGCCAGGGGTATAAAAGTTGCAACCGACGCCATTTTCTTCACTCTTTCTTGCCGTGCGGTGCCCGAAGCAAAAGCAGTTTGCAAGTGCCGGTTGGCCGACTCCTGAGATTTTCAAAATTGAGTTTCAGAACCGAAGTCTTCAATAAAGCTAAGTACCCCATTGGGGAAACTTTTTCTTGCTCCAGACCGATGTCAGTAAAAGTTAATAATTGTATTTCTTGTGGGAAGCAAATACCTCATAAGGACTTTCACTCTTACTGTATTCCTTGCCTAGGGCCTGACCACGACATCACTAGTTGTCGGTTTTGTGCTAGATTCAATAAACGCACTATTAAATGTCGGTTTGATTTTGCTCTACATTATTTTGGCCGAAGGTTTAATTACATAATGCCGTCGGAACAACCGACGACCGGAATTTATAAAAAACGCAAAGACAAAGAAAAGGACAGGCATCCGAGGTCCAAAACCGACGACGAAGACTGTTCTAGGCCAGTCGCCGGTTCGCCAGTTCTCAGTGAGGCGCTTTTGCAGCCCCTGACACCCGCTACCTCAGAGCCACAGGCCGTAACCGACAGCCACGTAGAGACACCAAGGCCTGTGGAAACGCAACGTATTGGGCCTACGGAAACTATACTTTCAGATAGGTCCGGAGCCGCTGAGCAGGCATTGGCTTCTGAAGGTGTTTTCAGACCTTCACAGCTTACAATTAAGCTACTACAGCAGCAAAGGCAAAGTCCAAAACACCATTAAAGACAATGAAACAAGTGCAGCATTCCCAAGAACAGTCATCCATGCCAAAGAAACAGATGCTTAAAATGGCCGAAGACCTAATTACTTTAATCAGGGGTTCCCATTCTCCTCCTGACAAAAGGCCTAGGCAAGACACTGATTATGATTCCTCTGACTAGGTTTCTATTTCCTCTGACTCCTCTTCTGATCAGCGATACTCTCTCCCTCCCTAGGAGGACTCTGATGCAGAAGAGTCCATACCTTCAGTCTCTCCCCCTGAGGATTACTCTTTTGGGGAATCCTTGCACACCATGAGGGCGCATTTCCATTGGGAGAGCCAGGATTATTCAGAATCCAAGAAAAGGCTCAGAGACTTCCTTTTATTGCCTCAGCACAGGCCCCTGGCTATCCCCCCTGTGCTTGATATTGTTGATGATGTTTTTCTGAATCCAGTCTGTCTCCTGATTCTTTACCCCCTGCACCAGTCAAGCCAGATAGGTACTACAGAGTCCCTGACTCTCATAAATATCTTTGCAAAAACCCCACTGCAGACCCAGAAACAATTTCTCAGGGTCTGAAAGGGGTTAAGGCTTCCACTGCTAAAAATCCTGTCCCCTCGGATAGGGATTCCAGAGCTCTGGACATTTGGGGGAAAAAAAGTTTACACTTCTGCTACTTTAGCTATAAGAGCTTTAAACTGTCAATGTTAAGTTGTCAATCTCGCCTTCATTCTTGCTTGATGGGTTCGGAGCCGATCCAGTCACTTTTACCAGCTCGAGGCAGCCCCATATCCCATGAAGATCTTGTTTGCTGAGGTCCTCCTTTTACCAGCTCCTGGTAAGTGATTCACTTTTTGGATATTTAAGCCCCTTTTTCTTAAAAAACCCTTAATTATTAGTTATTAGTTAATTATTTACATTTTGTGACAGAAAATCCCTGTCTCTTCTAATTTTTTTTAGTCAAACTTTACCCATCCCATCCCCCTCCCTGTTAGGGTGTGTGTGTTTGTTTATAGGAATACCTTTTGGTATTTTATTTAAGTTAATTTTTTGACTGGTGTGTGTGTGTGTTTTGTAAAGCACCATGTCAAAGGAGAGGGGTTCAGGTTTTAAGTTGTGTCGTGCGGTTGTCAGAAGATGTCTCTGACGCCTGGGGCCTCTTCACCTGCAGGACTCCTGTGCTATTTGTCATTCCTTCAGCCAGAGAGTCCTGCAGAAAAGACGCTGATCCTTATCCTCCTTTCTCTTGCCGGCTCTCCCTCCGCGAAGTCGGCTCCATCTAAATCAGCTAAATCTTCCAAGGCCCAGGCACCGATGGCTGTCGGCCGCGAATCTATCATCCACCTGTGTCGTGTCCCTCCATCGTTCCACCCCATGTGGCATTATGGTCGGTGTCACGGCCGGCTCGCCGACCGGCTTGTGCCATTTTGTATCGTGGCGCTATCGCCGGAGCCAGCCATATCGGCTGTCGGCTCGGCTCCCGAGTGTCGGCGACAGGGATCTATAGTATCGGTTCCGATGGCTCATTCCAGGAAGAGGTCGAGGTCTCCTTCCTAGACTGTCAGATCATGACCTAGAGAGAGTCGTCAGTGGATTACTTAAGGCACAGGTACAGACCCAAATGTTACATAGTCCGGCCTCAACAGGCGACTGTTGGTCCACACCTGCTACAGTTCCTCCTTCAACTCTACCCCAGAGCTTGGAGTGAGTTCTTCGAAGGGAAGTTGCTGCACGGCTGGAGGGACGATACCCCTTCTGTTCCTTCAGCCTCTACTCTTATCTCCTCTTCGAGACCTTCCTTAGAGGGATTCGTGGTCAGGCAGCCTCGGCCTTGGTGAGCTCGGCTCCGACATCTGCCTCGGAGACTTCCCTTCGGTGGTCCCTGGAGTTCCTAGCTCTTGAACGGGTTCTCTCGGACCTGCCTGGGAGGGGAGCATGATGAAGAGTGTGCTGGCCACTGGTATCAGTCAGCAGTCTGTTCCGTAGCTCCTCCCTCTATAGTACCTGTTGACATCTCTGCCACTTCTCTTGCTACAGGACCCAGAGATCCTCCGCCTCAGGTTTCCCCATTGGGAATTTCCCCTCTCCGAGGATTCTCCTGATGTTTCGGGAGATCCTCCTAGGAAGAGGACTTGTAAGAGGAAACATGTAGACTAGTCTGTCACCGGATACTGACTTTGATGAGTCAGAGGGATCCTCTGAGGATGTCTCCTTCTCAGACATCCTAGAACTCCTTAAACAGAGGGAAACTGGCCCACCAACAATCCCTCTGAGGATGAGTCAGTATACCTAGAGTTGGGGCCCTCCCCTCTCTTTGATCCCGCCCTCCACCTCCTGGTGTCTCCGCTCTTCGACCCCCTTATGCAGGTTATTGCACAAGGCGTGGGCAGCTCCTGACTCTGTAGAGCCAGTCCCTAGGAGGCCTTCAAAATTTATCACTGCCCCATGTGACAAGCAATTCCTCACTAAGGGTGTCCCGCTGATGCCATGGTGGTGGCTGCCACCAAAAGGAACTTGCAGATCCTTCCGCCGCCCATCCTCCTAATAAGGACTCTAGGACCATGGATAGGATGTTTTCCTCAGCGACCTTTGCTATGCATTCGCTGAATTACCTATGTCACTTCACCAGACTCCAGAGGGATATCCTGGAGCTGGGTGATGTAGTTCAGGATCCTACAGCTGCAGGGGCTCAAGAAAAAATTGCTTCGCAGCTAGGAACCCTCAATTCCATCGCAAACTCCTCCATGCGGCTAATATCTTATGCTGCTGATGTGTGGCTCTTAGGCGACAAGCCTGGATGCGGCTATGTGATTTTGCGGATCCCTTTACCTTCACAAATTCTCCCTTTGATGGGTCAGCTTTGTTTGGCCCTCAGGTGAAAGAAACCTTGACCAGGTGAGAACAGGACGGCAAGACTCTTTCTGCTGTAGGAGTCCGTTTTTCCACCCCTTCTAGACCTTATCCCAAAGGACTGAAAGGTGGGAAGATGTGGGGTTCGTAAATCCCAAGGAGTCACGCGGATTCACGTGGTCAGTTTATCCCTAGAGGCAGAGGGGTAACAACAACAGAGCCGCTCTAGAGGCAGAGGGGTCCAAAACCAGGGAAACAGAGAGCCTCTCTCTGACAAGCCCTTTCAGCATCCCTGAGATGTTGCCCGGCTGTCCCTCCTTGGAGGCAGTCGGGGGAAGATTATCACTGTACCCAGAAGCCTGGCATTCCCTCACTCAAGACACATGGGTACAGTCGATCATATCCAAGGGTTACATAATTCCTTTCGAGGAAAGTCCTTTCCCTCAAGTTCCCTTCCAGATGTACCACCAAATTGCAGAGTTAGAAGTCTCAAAACTACTGCAAAAGAGCCATTCAGCCAGTTACAACAGACCATTCAGAGCCGGAATCTACTCAAGGTTCTTTTGGTCCCCAAAGACGGGAGACTGAGACCAATATTGGATCTCAGCAGACTCAACAAGTCTGTCAAGAAGACAAGATTCAATGGTCACTCTTCAGTCAATTCTGCCCTTCTTACAGAAGGACAACTGGATGTGCTCAATAGATCTTCAGGATACTATCACATCAAGATTCACAGACGCTCCAGGAGATTTCTCTGCTTCGGCTGGGGTCCAGTCATTTCCAGTTCAGAGCCCTGCCCTTTGGTCTCACTACAGCCCCAGAGTGTTCACCAAATGCATGGCAGTGGTCACGGCTCACCTGAGACGTCAAGGATTCCAGGTGTTTCCGTATCTCGACGACTGGCTCCTGTCAGCCACCACCAGGCATCAGCTTATACAAGCCAGGGATTACACAATAAACCTTTGTTCTCATTTGGGCATCTCAATCAACGAAAAGTCATCCTTATCGCCCTGCCAGTCTATTACCTTCATAGGCAAACTTAAACACTGTTCGGATGTCAGCTACCCTTACAGATCAAAGAGTTTCAGACATTCAGAGTCATGTCAGGATCATTCTGGCCAACAAGAAAGTACAGGCCAGAATGGTTCTAAAGGTATTAGGTCTCATGGCTGCGCCATTACTCTTCTTCCCTGGCTCGATTCTACATGCGCCTTCTTCAGTGGATGCTGTTCACACAATGGTCGTACCAGCAACAAGCGCCTCAATGCGCCACCAGATTCTGGTGACACAGACATGCAAAGAGCATCTTGCTTGGTGGATCACATCTCCTCAGGTTCACCAAGGCAGGTACTTTGTACCCCATCCCGATAGCCACTGTCACCACGGATGCCTCCCTGATTGGGTGGGGGTCATTATCAGGGCAGGATGGTTCATGGGACGTGGCAGCCGCTCGAGTACCATCTGCACATAAATGTCCTGGAGATGAGAGCAGTGCTTTTAACGTTGCAATCCCTCAACGACTTTCTTCCCGTAGGGACAATTGCAGTCCACACAGACAACATGTCTGTAGTTTGGTATATCAACAAACAGGGCGGAACCAAGTCCTACCCCTTGTGTCGAGAAGCGCTCAGACTATGGCAATGGGCGATCTCCTCTCATCGGTTTCTGGTAGCAACGCATATCCCTGGGAAAACCAACATTGTAGCGGACAGATTGAGCAGAGCTATTCTCATGCCTCACGAGTGGTCTCTCAAGCAATCTATAGCGGAAGAGATTTTTCTGGAATGGGGTCGTCCATGTTGCGATCTTTTTGCTACAAACAGCAAATGTCCAGACTTCTTCAGTCTCTTCCCTCTATCAGGCCATCCCCCCAGAGACGCTCTGACCCAGGATTGGCCCCAGGGACTTCTTTATGCCTTCCCTCCATTTCCTCTGATCCCTCAGGTTATCCAGAAAGCTACCATTTTGAGAGCCAAATTGATTCTCATTGCCCCTTACTGGCCTCGACAAGTTTGGTTTCCGTTCCTCCATCATCACCTTTTGGTGCAGCCGTGGCATCTGGACCCAGTGCCAGATCTTCTGATTCACCAATCGGGTCAACTGCACCGGTCAATCCCTTCTCTCAACCTCACAGCATGGTTGCTCCACTTCCTTCCTTAGCCAGGCTTCCTTTGATCTCTAACCCAGTTAGAGACATAGTAACGGCTAAAATCCTCTACCAGGAGGATTTATACAAGCAAATGGAAACGTTTCTCTTATTGGGCTAAGGCCAAGAATATTGATCCTTTACTGCCCCTGTTCAGGCAGTCCTAGACTTCTTAGCAGAGATTTTCATGCAGGCTCCTCTTCTTCCACAGTCAGAGTTCAATTGGCTGCTATTTCCAATTTTCATGTCGGGATAGCAGATCATAATATTATGTCCCATAGGCTCTGCAGGGCCTTCTTGAAAGGAATTTTCCTACTAAAACCTCCAATCAGGAATCCTCCTCCTCAGTGGGATCTAAATTTAGTGCTGACATCCTTAATTCTTCCCCCCTTCGAGCCAGCTGCTTCTTGTTCCCTGAAATATCTTTCTTGGAAAACTTTATTCCTAGTGGCTATTACATCGGCCAGGAGGGTGTCTGAACTTCATGCTCTTTATTTGGTTTTTCACAAAGACAGAGTATCTTTGAGAACTAACCCAACCTTTTGCCTAAGGTCGCTTAAAAGAACAATTTGAATCAATCCATTGATCTCCTGTATTTTTCCTAACTATTCAGATAGAGCTGAACAAAAGCTACATTATCTTGATGTCCACCGTCAACTTAGATATTATTTGGACAGAACAAAAAATTTAGAAAATCTGATCAACTTTTTGTTTCCTATGCGGATAATAAAAAGGCCTTCCTGTTTCTAAAGTGACTTTGTCTAGATGGCTTTCTTCGGTCATCTCTGAAATTTATCTGCTCAGGGGAAAACAGCTGTGCTCAAAACCTAAAGCACATTCAACTAGGAGCTTAGCTACTTCTACAGCTTTTCAAGCTAGACTTCCTTTAGACACTATTTGTGCAGCGCCACTTGGGCCACTCCTCACACTTTTGTTTCCCATTACAAATTGGACTTGGCCTCCAGGGACAGAGCCAGTTTTGGCTCTACAGTCCTCAAGAGTTTGTTCCATTGAGCCACCCAGGATAGAGGTGCTAGGACGGTCCCATCAAGCAAGAATGAAAGATTGACAACTTAACATTAAGAAGTTATGTACCTACCATAACGTTCCATGTTAGTTGTCTTCTCTTCTTTCTCTGACGCCCTCCTTCCCCCTGGCCTGGACAGACCTTGTTATAAGAAACTGTTATGCTGAAGGCCATTCAGACCTGGTCCTTCTTCCATCTGTAGTTTTCTTCTTCCTTTGGGAAGTATTTTATGCTTGGTGCTATGGCCCTTTGTCATCAAACGAGATCTGGGTACTTACCGCCTTGCATCATGGGATATGGGGCTGCCTCGAGCTGGTAAAAGTGACTCTCGAGCTTAGCAAGTCGGAGCCGAGGGATCGGCTCCGAACCCATCAAGCAAGAAAGAAGGCGAGAGAAGACAACTAACATGGAACGTTATGGTAGGTACATAACTTCTTATTTTCACATGCTTAAATACCAACAGTACCTCATGTCATTGTTAAAATAGAAAATGGTTTCAAATACAGAAGGTCCTGACAATAAGGAAATGCAGGATTTATTGCAAGCAGTTGAACAAGTAGGAAAGCATACTCTGCAGTGTGGTTTTGATTCATTAGAGGCTTCTTGTAGAGCCGCAGTTACAGGCTCTGTTATTCGAAGGCATGCTTGGTTGAAAGAACAAAGTTTACCTGACCATGTTAAAGTAAAATGATTGGATGCTCCATTACAGCATGATACTTTGTTTGGTGTTAAGGCAGAAGAGGTGTTAAAGAAAATGGAGGATAAAGCAAAGTCAATGCAGACAGTGAAAGATTTCTTGCAGGTTCAACCACCTAGATTTAGCAGAAACTGGCCTTCAAAAGATTGGTCCTTTCCAGTGTCAGACAGGCCACAGAGAGGCAGATACAGATGCCCAAGAGGCAGATCTCAGCCCCAAGGCTCCTACCGACCTAAACAATGGGGTGCTTCAGCCCCCAAAGGAGGGGAAGACAAATCACAACCTTATAGAAAACAGTCCCATTGACTTCCCTCTGCAAATGCCAAGCACTTACCTCTTGATAGCACCCCTAAGGGGGAAGCTAGCACTTTTCTCAAAAAATTGGCACATGATCACCCAGGACCAATGGGTGCTGAATATTGTTTCTCAGGGTTACAGGTTCCACTTCCACATGCTTCCAAAACCAAAAGGTATGCCAGACCTGCCACAAAACCAATGGGCAGAGGCACAAAAACAGATTGCTGCTTTTATGGACATGGGAGCTATTCAAAAAGTTCCACAGCAAGAACAGGGACAAGGATTTTACTCAAGACTTTTCTTAGTACCCAGAAAGGACAAAGCCTGGAGACCAATACTGGACCTGTCATTCCTAAATACTTTCCTGGATGTTCCAAAATTCAAAATGTTAACACTACATCAACTTCTGCCCATGCTGGGCAAGAAGGCTTGGCTAGTTACTTTGGACCTCAAGGAGGCATACCTGCATGTCCCAATCAGACAATCTTGCAGAAGATACCTCAGATTCATAGCAGATTCAATGCATTACCAATTCTCTGCACTGCCCTTTGGCTTATCTACTGCGCCCAGGGTCTTCACAAAATGCCTGGCACCAGTAATTGCATTTTGCAGACAAAAAGGAATTCAAATATATCCCTACTTGGACGACTGCCTTATTCAAGTAGAAAGCAAGGACATTCTTCTAAAGCATCTGGCATTTGTAAAGAGATTGCTAATTTGCATAGGGTACACAGTAAACGAAAAGAAATCAAAGCTAGTGCCCTCTCAAGAGATAATATTCCTGGGTGCAAGCTTAAATACAACTGCCCAGATGGCTTATCTCATGCCAGACAAACAAAGGCAACTGACTCATTACTTTCAAATGATGGCAACAAAAACCTAGCTGCCTGCAAGAAAAATTCTGCAGGCCCTGGGCTTCATGGCATCCTGCATTCTACTAATTCCATATGCAAAACTGCATATGAGGAAACTACAATGGTATCTAAAAAATGTTTGGACTCAGCATTGTCACAGCCTAGAGACAATCATAATGTGAATTCCCTGCCTACAACAGGAGTTTTGATGGTGGGCCCAGGCCTGTCACCACAACAAGGGACAGCCTTTCACTTTACCCACAGCCAGGCAGACAATAAAAACTGATGCATCGGATTATGCCTGGGGGGCACATATGCCAGGAAAATGTTTTCAGGGCACATGGCCCAAGGAACAAATGCATCTTCACATCAATCAAAAAGAGATGCTAGCTGTACAGAATGCCCTGACAGCTTTCAAGGACCTACTACATCCAGGACAACTATTAATAAAGATGGACAATACCACAGTTATGTGGTACATAAACAAGCAAGGGGGCACACATTCTTACCCGCTATGCAGGCAAGCCATGACTTTGTGGAACACAGCATTGACCTGTCAAGTACATCTGCAGGCACAATTCCTGCCAGGAACAAAAAATACACTGGCAGACGAACTAAGCAGAAATCTCATGGATCCTCACGAATGGAAACTAAATCCACAGGTGTTCAGCATGATAACGAGGAAATGGGGATGCCCAGACATAGATCTTTTTGCCTCCCCTCACAATTACCAAATACAGAAAT
This sequence comes from Protopterus annectens, assembly GCF_019279795.1. Classification (NCBI taxonomy): domain Eukaryota; kingdom Metazoa; phylum Chordata; order Ceratodontiformes; family Protopteridae; genus Protopterus; species Protopterus annectens. The sequence continues at coordinate 162,588,528 of NC_056748.1, forward strand.
TCTGCACAAGAACTTATCAATCTCAAGCATGGAAAGTGGATGCTCTATCATTCAGCTGGAAAGGCCTGACAGTTTATGCCTTCCCTCCGATGCCTGTCCTTACCAAGGTACTCCTGAAAGTCAGACAAGAAAGGCCAAAAATGATCCTGATAGCCCCAGACTGGCCACGCCAGCACTGGTACCCAATCCTAAAGAGCTTGTCTCAAGGCCCAGCTTGGCCTGTACCTCAAATCCCTCATCTTCTAACTCAACAAAACAATCAGATTCTGCACAGTCAACTCAGAACCTTAAGTCTGGCAGCATGGCAGATAATGTAGCCACTCAGACTGCACCTCTCTCTAAAGCTGTTATGGATGTCATTTTAGAAGCTAGGAGGCCCAGCACTAGGAAATCTTATGCAGAAAAATGGAAGAGATTCTGTGCTTGGAACCAGGCACAAGGGCTCGAACCACTTGTCCCTAATATACCTCAGATTTTACAGTACCTAACTGAGATGCTGGACAAAGGCCTATTTTTCTCATCAATTAAAATCCATGCCTCTGCCATTTCAGCTCATTACAATACGGAACCTCCTATTTTTTCACATCCTCTACTACGACAGTACCTCAGAGGGGCAAAAAATAGACCCCCAAGGAGAGTACCAGTACCAACTTGAGATCTCAATTTTGTTTTAGAAAAACTCATACTGCCTCCTTTTGAACCAGCCAGCACAGCTGACCTAAAATTCTTATCATGGAAAACTGCTCTGCTCCTAGCAATAACTTCAGCAAGAAGAGTCTCAGAGTTACAGGCATTAATGGCTGTGGAATCTTTCATCATTTTTCATCAGGACAGGGTCTGTCTGAGGACAAACCCAACATTCATGCCAAAAGTGGTCTCCAATGTGGCCTTGAACCAAACCATTAATTTACCTACTTTCTACCCAAATCCCCAGAATAAAGGGGAGAGACTTCTGCACTCTTTGGATATACACAGACAGCTACGATTCTACTTGGACAAAACAAAAGCTTTCAGAAAAAGTGAGCAACTGTTTGTAGCCTGTGCTGCAGGATCACAAGGAAAGCCTATTACAAAGCAGACAATTTCAAAATGGATAGGACACTGCATCCGCTTCTGTTATGCACAACATGGCAAATCAGTGCCTAAGGGCATTAGGCCTCATTCTACCAGAGCAGCAGTCACTTCAGCAGCTTTTCTCAGAGGAGTACCAACCAAAGACATTTTAGAAGCTGCAACCTGGAGCTCAGTGCACACTTTCACCAAGCACTGCCACTCACCTCTCTATTCTGAATCCAGAGCAGGCTTTGCCACTGCAGTTCTGCAGGGCCTGGTAGCCTCTCCAAATCCAATTTAGACCCAGCCGCCCAACCTCAGCTTTGGGATTCTACCCAAGTGTAATGACTGCATCAGTGAAACACGATGAACATAGTACAGTTGTGTACCTACCATAAATGTAGATGTTCGAGTGTATTCACTGTTGTAGGTCCAGGTTAACCACCATCCCCCTTTTCATTGCTGGGACTTTTCTGTACTTCTCAACTCTATACAACCTATGTGGTGTATTTGCTTGTAGAGGAAGGAAATGTTTATAGTAATATATGCATGTTTTTTGGCATAATTTTATCTTTCCAGCCTTGCTATCTGGGGGCACCTGACATCTGGGGCAAGAAAAACTGAAGAAAATGGCATCGGTTGCAACTTTTATACCCCTGGCGCACTGACGTCAGGGAAGAGGCGACAGCGACCAACGCCGGACCAAGGCTTTGGAACTCGGCCGACTGTGGGTCACCTGGCAGCAGGATAACCCAAGTGTAATGACTGCAACAGTGAATACACTCGAACATCTACATTTATGGTAGGTACACAACTGTACTTTTCATTCCTTTTTCTCATAAGAAGTCGTTGTCAGCCCTTTTTGCTTTGTAGTGCCAGCAGTGATTCACGTGTTTTTTGAGATTTCTTTTCTTTTCCTTAATGGTGGTGCAGCTCTGGAGATGGTATATACAAGTTCATAAGTTTGTACCAGTTTAAGACATTATGGCTGTCTAGTAACGCTGACTTCAGAATTTCTGGATCACACAGTTTGTTCCCACCCCATGAATGCAGTTGGTTCTTAAAGGATTCTACATTTTTACTGTTTCTAATATAAAGTGGTAGCTTACTCCGTAGTATCACCAGTCTGTAAGACTGATGCAATGCCTCCTCATGCTATTTAAACCAGTCTTTCAGCCTGATGTCTGTATGTTAAACTAGAGTTGTAAATTTTTATGTCCATGATAACTTGTAAATTAAAGTTGTGAAAGACTTTGTAGGCAAATATTAATTTATCATGGATGAAGTGATAATGTGTAGTAAATAAAGTGAGGTATTCCAGAATGGAAGTGTGGCTAATAGATCTGTAGTTGTTGATATCACTTTTATCACATTTTTTCTGTGTTGGTATTTTAGAAGATGTTTTGCATGTGCTGGGAACAGTACTTCATAATAACTTGTTAAATAATTGAGTGGAATATTTGTATAAAGTGATTTTTTAATTGTTAGGTATATGGAGGGGATTGAATCAGGGCTCATAGAAGTTGAAGTGTTTATTTTACTAAAAGCTTCCTGAGATATAGTAGGGCGAGCTGAACTGTCATGAATCACAATGTTAGTAGGTAATCTGTGAAATCTGGATGTAGCAGCGAACAGAGCCGATTGGTGTTGGTTGAACAGGAGTGCTGTCTTCCGTGAATCATGTATAATTGTACTTCCTTCTTATTTTACTCTTAAGTGATTTACCTGCTGTTATAAAAAATTCTCATTTGCTGTTGTTGGGTATTTCTTGAAAACCTTGTTATTTTTTTGCTTTTTCTGATATAGTTTGCGAAGATCCAGATTCCACCAAGGAGAAAATATATTTTTAATTGAACTGTGCTTATAAATAACTGTGGATTCAGGGCTATTAAAAAGTAAATCATGCAAAGTTTTGTACCTAAAATTTACTTTGTGACTTGATAAACAGAAGCCAATCTGAGTGTATTGATTCTATTAATGCTGTATAATTGATGTTTTCATAATGTATTTTTTGTGAACTCTTAGTGCAGGAGTTTGTATTTTTAACTGAAATTACAGTGAGTTGTGATCTGAAAGGCCAAGGGCTGCCTAGATTATGAACGTGTCAATAATCCCAGGGCTGTCAGTCAGAATCAGATCAATAATATTAGTCCATCTTCTAACTTCTTGACAAGTTGGGTCAGTCCTTATTGTAATATGATATTGATAAATTGTCTTTCATAATTAGCTGTTGTAGAAATATTTGCTCAAGAAATGTCAGAGTATTTGAAGTTGTCCATTAGTATAATGTCTTTTATTTGTAAATCATGATTTAAACAGGTGAGATAATCCCAGGGTTTAAGTGCATCCATACTGGGACTTCATTAGCAAAGAACAATTCTAAAGGATTTGTTGAATAAAGGATAAAACCCTGAACAATTATACATTCTGTCTCATTAATTGAATTTATATGTGAAAATGGAATATTGTTATGAATCCATAATGTTACCCCACCACCCTGGAGTTCCTCTGAGGCATTCCAATTTTATGTGGTGATGTGTTCCAAAATTCCACAATTGCCATTACTGTATGGTTATGTTCAGTAACTACACTGACCAGTTTGTCAAACTTGATGCCCTGTCATTGTGGCTGTATCAGACCTTCTGTATGCTGGGTTGCTACAGATTGATGTGTCGGATTGTTTGAAAATAGTTTTCAGATATTCCTTAATTTCCCTGATAAAAAATCAGTCTAATTTTGACTAAGATGAACTTTCTTTCGGAAAACATGTGATTATTGTATCTACATTCTTCCCAATAGTGGATATATTTGATGTTGTATACTGTGCAAAGCTGCGTTAACCAGCTAGTGTAAATGTGGGCTTTGGTAAAAAAGTAGTTATACTGGAGTGCAGATGGTGTTATTTCACTTTGTATAAAGGTAATAGAAGTGCTTTCAAGCATTTCAGTTATTAACAGAATGGCCACATGGTTAAGTGGTATTGACCTCAGATCATTAGTTCCTGCATGGACTAAGATGAGATTGTAACACATTTTTTCATGAATCAGTTTTGGTATCCTATATTTTGCATATGATAATTTTATTAGGAAGGTTGACGTAATGGTTAAGGTGTTTACCTTACAGACACAAGATGCAGAGTTTGATTCTCACATGGGGTAATTGGCTAGGCTTAAAATGTCCCACAAGGGCAGTTAGCATAGTACTAATCTGTTATCTTGGTTAAAAGGTTGCAGAGAGCACCCCGGCCATGCAATGCCACAATGCCTTCCACACATTCAGACGAGCATGAAAGAACCAAAGGTGGAGGTGTATCTATCTTCATTAAATCCAAAAACACTTCGAGACTGTTTAAACAGTATGACTCTCTTGAGCTACTCCAGGTCCAAATAACTGTAGGTAAAACACCCTACCACATCATTGCCAGCTACAGGTCCCCCACCATGGACCATGAGAAGCACACTGCCTACCTAGACTTGCTTGAGTCACTCACTGTATAGCCAAAACACCTTGGTCATAGGAAATTTCAAATATCCTTCTATCAGGTGGGTGACATACACAACCACAAGCTTGATCGACCTGAGGTTTCTGGACTGTTAATACAAATTCTCTGGAACAGTTAGTCTGCACCCCCACAAGAAGCTCAAATGTTCTAGACTTAGTGCTCATCCATGGGGGGGGGGGTGCACTGCACTACCCCCTCTGTCCTGCCTTCCCTAGTAAGTTCAGACCATAAATCTGTCTTGTTCGAAGAAACAGTCAGGCTTGACACCTCCGCAGGAGCAATAAAAATGAGAAACTTCTCCAAAGCAGACTATAGCCTACTAAGCGATGGTTTGAAGAGTTTCAAACCCCCTGCTAACAAAACCAATAATGACTCCTATGTAGAGGAGTACACAAACACCCTGTATAACCACTTAAAGAACTGTATTGACTCTGCTGTACCTGACAGGGTCAAAACAAATCCCTTCCATAAAAACAAGTCACCCTGGTGGACCTAGAGTAAAAACAGGTTGTATAACAAAAGGAAGAAACTGATGTCTAAGAACAAGAGGGAGCTTAGTCAGCGGGGAAACAATACCCTCCACAGCTTGAACAAGCAAATCAGATATCTGGTAATGTCCTCAAAAGCTAGTTAGTTATGAGGCTAAATTTTCCCTGGCTAAAGACAGTCATAAGGCATCCTTTAGCTACATCCGAAGTCTAAAGGGAAATACCCAGCTATGTGCTAAACTCATAGTGGATGTTAGCTGACAGATTTGGTGCAAACTTCACTCTACCCCTGTCCCCACCAGCCTTACTCCAAAGCATACCTGACACCTATCCTCTCCCTAGTATCTCCATTGCTCAGGTCATATCCACACTCTCAAAGTCCAAAAACATGACCTCTCTGGGACCAGATAACATCCCAAGCTGCTTACTAAACATCCTAAAACATGACCTAACAGATCCACTTGGCACACTGTTTAACCATAGCCTAAGCAATGGGTTTGTTTCAGCAGAGTGGATGACCGCAACTGTAATTCCCTTGCACGAAGTGGGTCCATTAACTCACCCTGGGAACTATAGACCCATAAGCCTAACCAGCCTTATCTGTAAGGCCATGGAAAGAGTCATCATGGACCTTACCAATAAGGACATGGGCAACCAGCAAACTCACAGCCCGACCCAGTTTGGCTTCGTTAAGGGTAGATCATGCTTACTAAGTGTGGTGGACTTCTTTGAGAATGTCACTAAAGCCCTGAACAAAGGCACAGTAGTACATGCTGCCCGTCTTGACTTAGCCAAGGCTTTTGACACAATCTCCCACCAAGGTATCCTTGTGAAACTCTCCCAATTGAAGATTAACCAAAATCAGATCTAGTAGTTCATGAAAAGAAGATAAAAGTAACATTGATAGTTTAAATTGCTACACCAAGTGACTACAGTGTGTTATGTAGAGAGAGACACAAAGTCATAAAATACCAGGATTTGCTTGCAGAAATGAGGACAGTGTGGAAGAAAGGAACCCAGACAGGGTTCCAGTAGTAGTAGAAGCAACTGGTCTTATAAAAAAAAATTTACAGTTATCCTTAGATATGTTACCGATACATGCAACTCTACGAATTGCAGAAGGAGTCATTACTGGGCACATTGCAGGTGCTGCGAAGAGCACTTCTGGCTAGCATCGAAGATTGAAACAATACTAATTTCATGAACTTTAATCATACTTTGACTTAGGAATGGGGTCCATTCCTGTCATGGTATTAAACCCAAAAGACTTGGTGAAATTTAAAAAAAATGGGGGTTATCCCATATTTCACTAGATGGGTAGCCTATTGGCTCATCGACAGAAGCCATACTGTCAAAGTTGGGGATTCCACTTCCTCCAGTAGAACGGTTACCACTGTTATACCACATGGTTCTGTGCTGGGCCCTGTTCTGTTTGGAATCCATTTCTCGGAAGTCCAAGTGGAGCTGATGGACTGTGGCTTACCAAGTTTGTAGATGACTGCAAACTGGGAGCAATGATTGAGTCCCCTAAAGATATTAGCATATTACAAATGATTGGTGCCAAAGCACGGTCTAAAACTCAATGCAAAAAAAAATGCATTGTTCTCCCCTTTGGCAAAGAGGTAGCCCCTGCAAATTACAATATAGGCAACACCCCCCTCCCTCCAAAGCTTGAACCCAGTGGTACATTACTTTGGAACACAAGTTGAAAGCAGTCTAAACTTAGATCACCTTGTGTCCACAGTGGTAAGGAAAGCCTTTTACATTGCACACCTCATAAGTAAGGCAGCACATCCAAGACCAAGGATGTTATAACTCCTCTGTACTCCACCCACATTAGACCACTAATAGAGTACAGCACTCCCTTTGGCATGTACCTCACCAGACACCTGCAAGCAACTGGAGAGACCACAGAGTTTCCTGACCAAGAAAATTCAGGGACTGCAAAATATGACCTACATGAATAGTCTGAAACCCCTGTCGCTGTACCCTGTGTCCTGCAGGCTGCTGAGAGGTGACCTTTGCCTGGCTTACAGAGCAGTCTTTGACCCTGCCCTAATGGAAATATTGCACATCCGCAAATCAAATAGGACAAGAGTCACTCACTCCAGAGGTCTAAGCCCTAGACTGTGACTTAGAGAAAACATGCTGGAGAGACCGATACAACTCCCAGAGACTGCCGCAGCTCTGGAATAAACTATATGTTAAGCAGAGCTCCTCAGTTACCCAATTTAAGAGCAACCTGTACAACTAGATGGGAGGCTGTAAATTCACCCCTGGGGTCGCGCCTATGTCCCTCATGGACAGGGGCAGCTGGTGCTGAACATAGATTCGCTGTACAGTCCAACCATCTAACAATGATCAATTAGGGAACCATTTTACGATGGTCAGTTAGAGAACACTGGTATTACAAAGTAGGCTTGAAAAGGCCCTGAGACATTAGCCTAGTAACCTCCTATGAATCTATAAGCTTATAAACAGGCTGTAGTACTGACAGTAATGTTGTTCATATGTAGGCCACTTATGCTTCGATTTGTAGGCTTGAGCATGGAATCACTTAGGACTAACATATCTTTGGAGGTAGATAAGTTAGATGAAGCTGAAGGCATTGTACTTGTATTTGCCCCCTCCCCCATACACATCTTTTGTATTTTTTGATTTTTTTTAAATAAATATTGCATCATCAGCATTAGTGTCACTAATATTTCTACTACTTTTGGTAAGCTTTGTGCCTGTTGTGGCGTCATGAGTGTAAGAAATAAGTCTGGTCAGGATAAGAATCAGTTGTGCCGAATGCAGATGGTCCATTTTCTCCTGATAGATCATCACGGATTCGAGAATGCTGATAGTGATCAGTCACACTAGTTTTTCTTTATCTAAAGTTGTGGTATCATCAGGCTATCCAGCCTGGTCACTTATCTTAATGTTGTCTGTGCTGGAAGTCTCCAGCACTTTCACATTGTCAAGATTGGACAAAATTGTAGGTTTTAACAGTATTATTTCTAGATGTAAGTTTTCAAATAAAGTCCGTTTGTAATCTAAGACTACCTGTTGTGATGGCTCCAGCAGCTGAGAACTTGTGATTAAAAGAGAGAGACTGCTCAGTCTACGTTTGGGTCTTCATTTTCCTTCAAATTTATCATGCTTGATTGAAGTAATGTTATATCATTAACAGCTTTATCATATTGTTTTTTTTTTTGCTGTGATTCAGGTTCTTTCCTGTCTTTTTCCTATTTTGGAAACTTCTGATTTGATTATAATCTGCAGTATGTTATTTAACCCTTTCTTAGAATCATTAAACTTAAATGACAGTAGGAATTGGGTTTGTAAGATGAATTTGCACTACCCAATCTGTCATTATACAAGAGCATAACAAATTCAGTCACAGTCCTTACCACTGAAAAATAATTAAAAGAACATGAAGCTTAAGCACTTGATTTCTAACCCTCCAAAATATGAGTTCCTTTAATTTAATACAGTTGTTGCAGAGAATAATGTCAAGTGATATGTACTTAGAATAGACCCCACAGCAACAACAACATTCAGTGAGGTACTTGTTTTTAAGTAAGTCTTTCAACATGTAAGAATTACATGATTCCATTATGGCTTACTGTATATTACAAGTCAAAGAATGCTGATACTGTCGCGCTAATTGGGGTATATTTTAGTTAAGCCTTAAGTATAAAGGTCAACACAGAACCTAATAGTAAAAATATCAATGCTCAGAAGATAACAGTGAAGTATCTAGTGTAAGCCAATAACAATAGGTAAGTAAGCAGGTTTGGGAGGCTTTGGCTCCCACATGGGAGGTACACTGGGCTTGGTTTCCTGCAAAACATGTTTGTTCTAGTTCTTTAATTTGGTCGAAGCTTCATCTGGTTGTGTTGCTTCATTTGGAGCTTCAGTCTACAGTCACTCAGGGACATATTTTAAAAGCACTGAAACGGTAACCATCCTGAACACTGTCTTGCAAACCTGCACATCTGCATGCAATTCCCATTATGTTTTTATGTTCTGCATTGTTCTGTACACGTGGATCTTGTTATGAGGAGTTCGTCCTTATCACTAGGACTAAAGCTAGCATGAATTAAGCAACTTGGTATCTGAAATTTTAGTAGGCTGCTAAACACTTGGCTTTTGCAGTTAGTGTTCTACAAGGTTGCACTTTTCCAGATCTGATTTGCCATGTAGCATCAGAAAAAAATGTTAAGGCTGTTTAAAAATGTGTTGTTGGTGAGAAAAATAATTCTTGTTGACTTCTCTTTTGGGGTTTTCTTACTCATTTCCCTCTTTTGTTCTTTAAATGTGTCTCTCTCATTTCTCTTACAGTTATACACATCTTACTACTTTGCTTTTGTATTACTGTTTCTTTTTCTTGTTTTTTTTAATTAGTGTTACTGCTTTTGACCTTTTAGTTGTTTTTCTCTGTTTGTAGTATAGTGAAGAGTAAAGCACTTAAAAATGTGTGGTCACAGAATTCTTCAAGATGAATATTCTTTTATGTGTAGTGCTTGTGATATCTGCAAATCATTTGGTTCCACAGCCTTAGAGATTGAAGAATGAAATACGGCTCTGCATCTGCTGTCAATGGAACTTTGACCTTGAGCTATTTGTAAAGGCCAGCATCTTCGACCTCAAGGGCCACACTTCACGCCATAAAGATAGAGACAAAAAGTGCAAAACTGACAAGATGACACATTACCGTCCAGGTCCTCAGTGACTTCAGTCAGATTCTGAGATGCATAGAACTTTGGGTTTAAAACCATAATCTCTAAAGACTTTCAGATATTACTTCATACCATTTGTAGAAACTGAGTATGAAAAGATGAAGTCCTTTAGTAAAGGTCAACAAATTAAGTCTTTGTTCCTTTTCCCTTGCTGGTGTCTATGTAGACAGAGGCACATCTTCATTGCCTGCCATTCAGCTAGAATATCTTGGCTCTCCTCCGTAGCCCTCATTAAGTTACTAATCCTTATGAGGTCAGGGTGGAACCAGCACGGGCCAATGATGTTGACAAATTTATCAACATTTACTTTAATCTTGATGTTTGGATCACAGCCCTTGAGGTTGGCTTTTCCAAAATATGCTCTGCTGTTGGGAGGTGACTGTTTTGACGGCAGTTCTCTCAGTATTAGTAGGTACTGGTAGAACCTAAATTGTGGATGGTGGGGGTCTGTCTGTTGGGGTTAGTTTTGGCAGAGATTTTGTTAGTGCTTATGTCTGCATCTGCAAAGGAATAGCTTTCTGGCCTCAGGGATGAGGCTCTGGGTCTGGTATTGACTGGTGTATTGGTCCCTTTGTAAAAGATTAGACTGTCAAGGTTGGAGTCAACCCCAGATGGCTTGGTGTCAGCATTGTCCTTTTTCAGCTTCAGCCTCCAGCACATGATTGATGTGTGGTATGTTGAGAGTAGTTTCAGGCACATGATTGACGTTTGGTATGTTGAGAGTAGCTTCAGACACAAGGATTGATGTTCTGTATAAGAGTGGCCTAGCATTTACATCAGTACTAATAGGCGCAGACTGTTCTGGGTGTTTCCCTTAGTCTCTACTAATACATCAGCCACATCTATGACAAATGTTTGTTTGGTTTTTAAGCCATCTATTTTTTTAGTAAACAGAACAGAGTGGTCAGAAGCCTTTTGCAGAATCAGTCTGAGATATTCGGACCAGTGCAAGATTCCTTTGAATCTTTCTCCACCGAGGTCCACAAAGAGGTGTAAGTGTAATAGGTGATGCATCATCTGTCCCCGCGATCTCTCCATCCTGTATGTTCTGGCCAAGGCAATCACTGATGCTACGTCTTCCTACCAGATGATTCATAGCTTGGGAAACCACTTGAGACGATCAGGCCGGGGGGGGGGTGCGGGGTGGTGGATGACAGCCAGTAGACCCTAAAATATCTACACAAAAGAATCCTGTAGGAGGCTTTTTGGGCCCAGCCTTCCCCCACCTTCCTACTGGCTGTCCTTCTAATTGATAACATAATATAGCCAGTTATAAAATTTACATGGAGAAACCTGATGTTGTAGCACCTCTCCTGAGGAGACTTGGCAAGATCGTCCAGCATCTGAATGATTGGACCTGCTAGTGTAGACTTCCACACCTGATTCCATTGTTTTGTGTCAGCTCTTAAAAAGGCTGGGACAAAGCAGAGTCCCGTTCTTCCCGGAAAAAGGTATCGAGGATTATGGACAAGTTTGGCAAGTAAAGTTAGTTGCCTCCATATTTTGCTTGAGGTCAATAAGCTACTTTTCTCATGTGCTAATATCTGACTGGGATGTAGCTAACGAAATGAGCCAGTCACTAGATGAGTTATCTTATGGACAGTGTAATCTTAAATTGTACTCACAGATGGTAACTGTCACCGGTTGCCGACTTCACCATGTTACTTGCTCAAAGTTCAGTGGATGTTGCAACAAAGACATCAGGTGCTGGCATAATCCAGGTGCTCCTGACAGACCTGTCCAATGGCACCAAGGTGACAGTCATCATTGCTGCCTTTAGTGGATCTGCTGGTTTCAACCCATCTGTTAAAAATCACCAGGTAAACAAGGTGAAAAAGGGCAAGAGAGAGCCTGTCTGCGGTTGGTGTCAAGTTCCAAACCATGCAAACACACCTTTTCTAGGATACACAACAGAACCCTTGTCATCTCTTGATGTTCTTCGTCTTCCCTTGCTGCAGTCCTGACTATTGGGTATAGTCCGCGTCCCAGTCGGCCCGAATACCAGAGTATAAGGCTGACGTCGGTCATGGCGCCTTAGACTGACGTCAGTACGTCAGGGTACTAATGCGCATGACCGACGTCATTTCCTCAGTCTTTTTTGCCGCATGGTCCGATGCAGAAGCAATTTTGCGAGTGCAGGTTGGCGTTCTGAGATTTTCCGAAACCGGAGTTTCAGACCGAAAACAGAGTTGGCTAACCCGTTTAACCCCGTGGGGAACATTTTGGTTTTTCTTGCCTCAGTATTTAACGGATGTCAGAAAAAGTGAATAACTGTATTTCTTGTGGGAAGCAGATACATAGGGATTATCATACATTGTGTATACCTTGTTTAGGGCCTGAGCACGCGTTGTTGGTTGCCGCTCTTGTGCTAGATTTAACAAGCGCACTATTAAGAGGAGGCTTGATTGTGCTAGGTTAGTGTTTGGGAAGCGTTGCAATTATAATATGCCGCCGGATGCTCCGGCCGCTTCATCCAAGAAGCGCAAGGACAAAACAGTGAAGCCTAGGGGTGAGGAACCGCAGTCCCGGACGCCGGTCCTTTAGAAGGCTCAGGGGAGCCAGAGGTTTTGCCAGGAGTCTCTATGGAGTCTCAGGCAGATACTTTACTGTTACAGGATGTGCCTCTCAGGAGGTAGGCCAGGCTGAGGGGCTTCTCAGGTAACTGTTCTTCCCTCTCTTCCCAAGGTAGTTAGGGCCTCTCCTTCTGTTGCCAAAGCTTCTTTTAGAGGTAGGCCAAGTTCAGCTTCTGTGGGGGCTTCTCCTAGCATTGGGCTCTGTGCCTAAGAAACATATGCTTAAAATGGCAGAAGATTTGATTACTCTGATTAGAGGTTCTATGCCCCACCTGATAAGAGGCCTAGGGTGGAACAGGAGTTTGATAGTTTTGAACAGTGTTCACAGGCTTCAGAGTCTTCTGTGGAAGACTTGCAAGAGTTTCCTACTTATTCTGATTCTGATGTGGATGATTCCACTCCTTCAGCTTCTCCTCCTGAGGATTTTTCATTTTCAGAGACTCTTCACTCCATGAGGGAGCACTTTAAATGGGAAGGCCTAGATTACTCTGACTCCACAAAAGGCTTAGGGAATTCTTGTTTTGCCCCAGCATAGGCCCTTAGCTATTCCTCCTGTGTTGAATGTGGTGGAGGATGTTTTGCAGAGGCTTCTCTGAACCCTGACTCCTTGCCTCCTGCTCCTGTTAAGCCTGATAGGTATTATAAGCTCATAAGTATTTGTTTAAGAGTCCCAGGGCGGACCCAGAAACTGTTTCTCAGGGGCCTAAAGGTGTTAAAGCTTCTGTGGTTAATAATCCTGTACCCTCTGATAAAGAGGCTAGGGCTTTGGATAGGTGGGTAAGAAAGTATATACTTCTTCCACTCTAGCCATGAGGGCGTTGAATTGTCAGTTTCATATGCTGAAATTTCAAAATTATCTCCTTTCACAATTGAAATCTAAGGTGGATGCTTTGGCGGAAGGTATTGAGTGTAAAGAATTGCTGGATTTGGTTCATGTGTCTGAACAAGTGGGTAAGCATTCTTTGCAGTGTGGTTTTGATGCTGTTCAGGCCTCCTCGAGGGTGGCTGCTACTAGTTCTGTTCTTAGACATGCCTGGTTGAAGGATCAGAATTTAGCTGAGCATGTTAAGACTAGGATTTTGGATGCTCCTTTACAGTCCGATGTGTTGTTTGGACCGCCTGTGGAAGCAGTTTTAAAGAAAATGGAGGACAAAGCTAAGTCTATGCAGACTGTTAAAGATTTTTGCAGGTGCAGCCTCCAAGTTTAGTAGAAATTGGCCTGCTAAGGGGTGGACATATCCTGCTTATGGTTCCCAGTCTAGGGGTAGGTCTAGACGTGGTAGGGGCAGGGCACAAGGTTCGTTTAGGCCTAGATCAGACAGTTCACCTGCTCAGACTTCTGGTGAGGGCAGGGGTCAGTCCTTTCATAAGCAGAACCAATGACCTGCCTTTTCAGCTGCCAGTGGACTCGTCTGGCAGCTCCTTTGGGAGGAAGATTGTCTCTTTTCAAAGAAAATTGGGATTTAATCACTCAAGACAGATGGGTGCTGGATATTATTCATCACGGTTACAGATTTTATTTCCACACAATGCCCCTTTCAAAGGCATGCCAGATGTTCCTCCTCCACAAAGAAAAGAGGCTCACAAGCAAGTTTCTCAGTTACTCCAGATAGGGGCCATTCAGCCAGTCCCTGTATCAGAAATTTTATTCTCGCCTGTTCCTAGTACCAAAGAAGGGGAACACGTGGAGACCAATTCTGGATTTATCTATCCTCAACACTTATCTGGACATTCCCAAGTTCAAGATGTTGACGTTACAGCAACTGTTACCTCTGCTGGGCAAGGATCACTGGATGGTAACTTTGGATCTCAAGGAAGCTTACCTTCATGTGCCTATAAGGCTAAGTTGCAGAAAGTATCTGCGTTTCAACTGGAGATTTTCATTATCAGTTCTCTGCATTGCCCTTTGGCTTATCTACTGCCCAGAGTATTCACAAAGGTTCTGGCTCCAGTGATAGCTTACTTCAGGCTTCAAGGCATTCAAATCTATCCTTACTTGGACGACTGCCTGATTCTGGCTCAAGAAAAGGAACACCTTCTACAGCATCTGGAATATGTCATAGCAGTGCTAAGATGCCTAGGGTATTCTGTGAACGAAATAAAGTCCAGTCTAGTACCCTCTCAAGACATGTGCTTTCTGGGTGTGAGACTGAATACAGCAGCTCAGATGGCCTTTTTAACCCCGGACAAACAAAAGAGTCTGTCACTTTACTTCCATCAACTATCTCATCAGTCCGTGCTGACTGCAAGGACAGTCCTTCAAGCATTAGGGTTCATGGCATCTTGTATTCTGGTGCTTCCCAATGCCAAACTGCATATGAGGAAGCTGCAATGGTATCTCAAAATGTATGGACACAGCACTGCCAAGATTTGGACACTGTCATTCAAATAATACCTTGCCTTCAAAAGGAATTCTTGTGGTGGGCTCAGGAATGTCACCTAAACAAGGGACTCTCTGTGACCCGGCCAGAGGCGAGTCAGATTTTAACGACAGATGCCTCGGACACTGCTTGGGGAGCTCATCTAAATGGAAAGTGGATACAAGACAAGTGGCCTGCCAGACTACAGCATCTACATATCAACATGAAGGAGATGTTAGCAGTCCAGTTTGCATTGATGGCGTTCAAGGAGTTACTTCTTCCAGGGCAGGTGTTGATTCTGACAGACAACACAACTGTCATGTGGTACATCAACAAGCAAGGGGAACACATTCTTATCCTCTATGCAGGCAAGCAATGATTTTATGGGAGACTGCTAAGCCTGCAACTGACTCTTCAGGCAAGGTTTCTGCCAGGAGCACAGAACTCCCTAGCAGATGTATTAAGCAGACAAATCATGGATCCCCACGAGTGGAAACTGGATCTTCATGTATTTCAGAAATTGACAGTGTCATGGGGAACTCCAGACATAGATCTGTTCGCTTCTCCACTAAACCACCAGCTGCCAAAGTATTGCACAAAGGGGTTTCATCACACAGCTTGGAAAGTGGATGCTCTGTCTTTCAGTTGGAAAAACCTTCATGTCTATGCCTTTCCACCTCTACCTCTTCTTCCAAAGGTATTACTAAAGGTCAGACAAGACAGGCCAAGGATGATTTTGATAGCTCCAGATTGGCCTCGCAACACTGGTACCCACTTCTAAGGAGTCTTGTAAAGAAGCCTCCATGGCCTTTACCTCTGATTCCTCATCTGTTATCTCAGAAGGACGGTCATCTGCTCAATGTCAAGCTTCAATCTCTTCATCTCACAGCTTGGCATATTCTGTGTTGAAACGGTAGGTCTCAGCTTCCTCAACAAGTTTTAAATGTGATTATGGAAGCTAGAAGGCCTAGTACTAGGAGAGTGCATGAAAAATGGAAGAGATTTTTATTTTGGAGTACAGCAAAGAATTTGGAGATTTCAGAGCCTAATTTGAGTGTGGCTCTTCAATATCTTACTGAATTATTGGACAAAGGTTTGTCCTTCTCTTCCATAAAGATTCATGCTGCAGCAATTTCAGCTCACTATGATTGTGACCCACCTTTGTTTCATCCTTTGTTCAAGCAGTTTCTTAGAGGGGCAAAGAATATAAGACCCAGAGCTCCTACTCCTGCTTGGGATCTCAATTTTGTGTTGGAAAACTTACTCTACAACCTTTTGAGCCTGCAGCTACTGCTGAATTGAAATATTTGTCATGGAAGACTGCTTTTCTGTTGGCTATTACTTCTGCAAGAAGGGTGTCTGAGTTGCAGGCCCTTATGGCAGTAGAGCCCTTTTGGTTTTCCATAAGGACAGGGTTTCATTACGTACTAATCCTTCCTTTATGCGAAGGTGGTTTCTAGTGTGGCTTTAAACCAAACTATTCATTTGCCTACTTTTGCAGATCCTCAGAATAAAGGGGAAAAGATTTTGCACACTTTAGATGTACACAGGCAATTGCGTTATTATTTGAGCAGGACTAAAGATTTTAGGCAGTCTCAGCAGTTACTTGTTTCTTTTGCTTTGAGTTCACAGGGCAAGCCTGTGTCAAAACAAACTATTTCTAGGTGGATTGGCTTTGCATTGCATTTTGTTATTCCCATCATGGCAAAGAGGTTCCAGCTGGGATTAGGCCTCATTCCACTAGGGCTACTGCCACTTCAACAGCATTTCTAAGGGGTGGCAACTAAGGATATTCTGGAAGCAGCTACTTGGAGTGCAGTGCATACTTTCTCTAGGCATTATCACCTGCCTATATACTCTAAGACTAGAGCTGGTTTTGCCACAGCTGTTTTACAAGGCATGTTGTCAGCTCCTGCTACTTTATAATTTGCCAGCCTCCTTACCTCTGCTTTGGGATTCTACCCAATAGTCAGGACTGCAGCAAGGGAAGGCGAAGAACATAGTACAGTTTTGTACCTACCATAAATGTAGATGTTCGAGGATTCCCAATTTACCCTCCCTCCTTCCCTCTGTGTTTCAGGGTGGTTGTGTAGGTGAGTTTACATGCTTATATTTTTGTATATATATTACTGTATATATTGTACATGTTTATTGGTGCAGGTTGTTTTTGGGACTTGTCTTTTGGTCTTCTGACATCTGGGGCAAAAAAGACTGAGGAATGGCGTCGGTCATGCGCGTTAGTACCCTGGACGTACTGGCGCCAGTCTAGGCGCCATGACCGACGCCAGCCTCTCTGGTATTCGGGCCGACTGGGACGGGGACTATACCCAATAGTCAGGACTGCAGCAAGGGAATCCTCGAACATCTACATTTATGGTAGGTACAAAACTGTACTTTTCAGTATGTCCAACTACACTAGAAAAGCCAGAGGTCTAGAAGGAGCCATCTTTGACATAACTAACAAAAGAGTTGCCAGCTAAGAGGCAGGAGCAGTCAGCAGCACATGTCTTGTGGATACTGTTTTGGGAAACAGCATCTAATCCCTGACAATGTTGCCCACTCTGGAAAGTCACGGGTCACCTGTTCCTCCATTTGCAAGTGTGGATGGACTTAATAACAGGACACGTGGTTAAGTGTAGTGATATACAGAGACTACGTTGTCTTCCATTCCTTCCTGTTCAGTCCAACCCTACCCCATGCCAAAAGAATGTGGCAAGAAAAGAGATGTTAATCCTCATTCAGAAAAGAGCAATTTAAGAGGTCCTAGCAGGCTTAAAAGGGTTAGGTCTTTCTTTATTTCTGCCATCAAACACAGATAAGAGCGCAAGCTTAAAATTTTGTGAGGAGCATAAACAGATTTTATCCATAAAGAAACGTTTTGCATGATCACGGATGCAGTCCTCCTCCCCCGTCTGTGAACAAGAGACTGGATGTGTTCTTTGGACCTCTAAGATCTCTGTGTATAGACAGATTGCCAAGGACTCCAAGAAGTTTCTGCACATAAGCATAGGAGCCAGTTATTATTAGCTCTTCATCCTTCCGTTAAGTCTCACTTCTGGTTCAGGCCATTCACCAGATGCATGCCCATAGTTGCAGCAAGCTAGAAACTGCAAGAAGGAAAGGTGTTTCCTTACCCTGAATAACTTTCTTCTAGCCACTCCAGCATTGGATTGTTTGATCAGTGCCTGGGAGTCTCATCTGGGAATATTCCAGTCTATGGGAATTACATTGAACACTGCGAAGTCACATTTAAAGCCCTTTGAAATTCTGTCATTTGTAGGATGCTATCTGGACTCTTCTGTAGAGTATATCTTCTCTTAGGATCCTTCCATAACAGTACTTTCTACCTCAAATTATTCACCCTGAGACACACACATCATTTCTTTGCCTCAGAGCAAGGGGGTCTAATGGCAGCAAGAACAAATATAGTTCCCTAAGCCAGACTATTCTTGAGAGTTCCACAGCAGGCCATGAAAGTTCAGTATTGCCAGTTAGCAAATCTCATGATGCAATACTTCAAGGTTTCCAGTGATGGCAAGTTACATTTAAAAATGGTGACTTTACATTCTATACCTTACTCTTGCCAGTCCATTCCATAGCTGCAGTCTTGTACTGCCTGTCACCGTGGACACCTTTACCTGTTGTTGGTGAGGAAAGGCATTGAGAGGAAGATTGTCCATGGTGAGTGGTCACAGACAGAGGCCAGCATTCATGTTAGTTGTGTGGAGGTGGGAAACAGTCCTCACACTGTAGGCCTTTCCGGACTCCCTCAAGACACTCTAACCATTCATACCATTAACATGGCAGTGATTTGCTAAGTAAATAAGTAGAAAGGAAATCATTCCTACCCCCTCTGTTTGGAGGTGGTAATAGTTTGAGAATGGGCTATGGCAACAGGACAATTTCTGATTGTCTTTCTCATTCCTGATGAGATCAATTATCTAGATGACAGACCCAGCCATGGCTTACTGGTGTTCTGAATGAACCATTGGTCCATCTTGTATGGAAGCTCTTTATTCACTAGGAAAAGCCTTGCTGTGACCTCTTTGCAGTCATTCCAAATGCAGCAGTTTCATTTCCTGTATTCTTTTTTAAGAGGGAACATCCCTAGGCTGTTGTCATCCAGAAGTGGTCCCTAGGGCTTTCTTGTAGTTTGCCTCTATTTCTTGCTATGTAAAATTCATACCAAAGGCCAGAATACGTCTAGAGTAGTTCTCATAACCCCATTTTGACCTCAGCAAGTATGGTTTCTACTGAGGTTTCATCTTCTGGAGAAATCTATAAATATAAGGGCCTTTAGAACCCTACTGACCCACCCATCCTGCATGCCTCTCCTTTACCTTCACTACCTCCATCTAACCATATGATTTTTCCTGCCACTGTAGTACCCAGGGACTCTTTGTACCCCACCAGGGTAGTCCATATACTCACCTCTACCCAGAGGCCCACTACTAGGAAAACAACCAGAGTAAATCGACTTGTTTTTCCTTATAGGCTACTTGTAAAGATGATGATTCCTTCACTGTTTCAGCACAGACAGTGCTAAATTCTTTCTGGCAAATCTTTGGTAACAGACTGAGCTGTTCTGTGTTAAGGTGCATATCATTGTCTTTAATGACAGTCATTAAGATGCATATTATTGTCATTAATGACCGTCATTAAGGTGCATATCATTGTCGTTAATGACAGTCAATAAGGTGCATATCATTGTCATTAATGACAGTCATTAAGATGCATATTATTGTCATTAATGACAGTTATTAAGGTGCATATTATTGTCGTTAATGACAGTCATTAAGGTGCATATTATTGTCGTTAATGACTGTCATTAAGATGCATATTATTGTCGTTAATGACAGTCATTAAGGTGCATATCATTGTCATTAATGATGGTCATTAAGGTGCATAGCATTGTCGTTAATGACGGTCATTAAGGTGCATAGCATTGTCGTTAATGGCTGTCATTAAGCTGCATAGCATCGTTAATGACCATCATTAAGGTGCATATCATTGTTGTTAATGACAGTCATTAAGGTGCACATCATTGTCATTAATGACAGTCATTAAGGTGCATATTATTGTCGTTAATGACAGTCATTAAGGTGCATATTATTGTCGTTAATGACCGTCATTAAACGTCCTACTACTTTAGCTCTTGCTTCTTCGAAAGTGTGTACGTCCTTTCTTAGAGGTACTTTCTTAAACTCCAATCAAGGATCCCTTTCATCCATGAGATTTGTACTTTGTGTATGTAATTCAGCTTTAGTTAAATTTCACATTTTAGTTTGCATCATGAAGCCACTTAACAGTAAATACAATTCTGATAGTTAGTTTTCTCAGTGCCTTTGTTCATTGTGTATACATTGTCTTAATTTTTTTTCAGTTTTCATCAACAATATGTACGTTGTTCTTTCTCTATTCTTGCCTGCCTTCTTACAGCATTATTCATCTGGGAGCATTTATTTGTATGTGCTGTTCTCACAAATGCCATTTGTTTACAATTTACATCAGTTTATGTCTTTTGTAACTGGCTTATTTCTTGACATTTTTATGTGATTTTTTTTGTGTGTTTCCAGTTTCATTAGAGTTAATAAGGCCTTACTATGCCTTGGTATTTCTAAATGTAAACTCCACTTTAGAAAAATCATCTCATTTTTCATTGGTAAAAAAAAACGAAAAACCAGATCACGTGGGTGGTCAGTATATAGTGTATAGCACAGCACGATAGAATGTGTACAACCACCAAGAGCACAACACAATGATGAGCACATAAGGTCATCAGATATCAGATATCACCAGCCAATATCCAATAATCACAATAATATCCAGTTTATTTATGGAGTAAAAAGATTTAAGTGCACATGTACATGTAGGACAGTGACAGAATAATGTGATAATGCTTCATCAGACCAATGAAGCATTATGCTCTTGGTTGGTGTCTTTTACATCATTTTTCATTGGTGTTTGATCCCCAAGCATTTCTGTCAATTTTTAATAAGATAAACAGTCTCTAATGTTCATAGGTTCATAGACGTTTATGAGGTTAATGGCTGTAGAGCCCTTACAACCTGGCCATATTTATCCTGAGTTGTCCCAGCTGTTGGTGGTTAATTGAGTGAAGGTTGCACAGCTAAGGATATATGGCAGTTAATAATGCCTTCCTCTGTCTAGGAGGGATATTGGTGCCACCCCAGGAGTGAATCTGCAGTCATCCATCCATTGATCTAGGTTGCATTTGAAGAATGTCAAGGAAGGGCTCTGTTTAATGTGAACTGGAAGCTTGTTCTAGAGAATTAGCAGTCTTTGGGAGATATGTCTCTCTCTCTCCAGCTTTGACCTGTTCATGTCAGAGGCTAGGTTAAGATCCTTGGAGCGAGTGACCCTCATGCATTTTGTTTTATGAATGTGTAGCATTTCCATCAAGCCAGGTCAGAGACTGCCCTGTAAGCCAGGCACAGGTCATACCTTAGCAACTTGTAGGAGACAGAATACAGTTCATAGGTGTGTTCTAGGCTAATGGTCCTGGAGCCTTTACACGCCTAGCCCATAGGATTAACCTGGTATCGTGCCACCCGACCTTAGTTCCCCATGCCTCTGTTGAGTAGAGCCACTGGAGTGCTATCCCTGGGGTGAATTTTCTATTTCCCATCCACTCATCAAGATTCCTCTTGAGGGCCAGCGAGGTGCTCCATTTGACATGTATGGGAAGTCTATTCCATACCATGGGCAAGTCTCTATGTTACAAACCTTCCAAAATGAAAAAAAGACGCCAATACAGGAGTCCGCCAAAATTGTTGAAATATGTCGACCACAATGTAAGGGCAACTGGCAATAAGACACCAGACCCGTAGATAGTACCATTCTTAGCAAATACAAGGCACGTTGCAAGAAAATTAAAATAAAATTGGTTTTATTACCAACAAGCGAACAGCAGAAAGCACATCAACTGACTAAGCGCTTTCACCAGGTAGACTGGCTTCATCCATATGTTACAAACCTGTCTCTCTAGCACATTCTGTTGATTGTGTTAATGAGTTTGAGGTCTCTGGAGCATGTAGTGCAGAGGGATTGGGATTTCTTTAGATGTAGCATTTCTAACAGAGCTGGGTCAGACATTGCCTCTAAGTAGGCGATATGCGACAGAGAATTGTTGGAGTTTTTTGAGTCTGTCCATATAGGACAAGTGTTTAAGGCATAGGATCCTCTTTGTGAGGTACGTTTTCAACCTCTCCAGTTGTTGCAGGTGTCTAGTGAGGTACATGCCAAATGGACATTGTACTCTATGCCTGGCCTAATGAGGGAAGAGTAGAGGGAGACAATGACCTCTTTCTTCCTGGATGCAAAACCCTTAGTAATGAGATGTGCCACATAGAAGGACTTACTGACCACAGTAGCACTGTGGTAGTCAAAAGAGAGGTTACTGTCAACCCGTGTTCCCAGATCTCTCATAATGCCTTCTGTGTTCAGCAGACTACCATCAATGTGGTAAATCATGAGAACCGGGTTTTTCCCAAAGCGGATGATGGCACATTTTTTGGCATTGAGCTTAAGGCCATGATTCTGACACCAGTCATTGGCCTCAGTGAGATCTTTCTGTACGATGTCAGTATCTCTTGGGGAGTTAATGATAGCTCCAAACTTGCAATCATCTGCAAACTTTGTCAGCCAGAGTCCCTTCTTGTTGGCCTGAACTTCAGAGAAGTAGATACCGAACCGTGTGGGACTCCACTAGTGACTGGTCGGCAGTCTGACTTGGAGTCCGCTACTTTCACACTGTGGGTTCTATCTGTGAGCCAGATTGCAATCCACCTAGTGATGTAAGGGTTGATGCCTAGCTTTGTGAGTTTTTCTATGATTCCTGAGTGGGGAATGTTATCAAAGTCCTTGGCCAGATAAAGATAGACTGTATGAACCACCTTGCCTTCATCCACAGTTCTGGTGACTGATTCAAAGAAATTGACCAAGTTGAGCAGGCATGATCTAACCTTCACAAAACCAAACTCTGTGGGATCCAGAGTTTGGAGATTCCCTATATCCTTGTTTATTAGGTCCAGGATTATGCGTTCCATAGCTTTGCATATCAAAGTCATCAGGCTAGTGGGGCGATAGTTCCCAGGGTCTGTAGTCACTCCTCCTTTGGGGAGAGGGATGACTGTAGCAGTGTGCCATTCAGTACGGACAAAGCCTGAGGTGAGGCTGTGATAGACCAGGGCACACAGGTGAGGTGCCAGTTCACTCTGTAGTTCATGTAGAACACAACCAGGGATATTGTCAGGTCCCATAGAAGCTATATTCATGGCCTTGGGCAGTGCTGTTTTAACCTGTGCAGCAGTAATACTGGGTGCCTGGCAATCTACGAGTATTGTGATTGGTCCTTTGGGGGGAGGGGTAAAGTTGGCACCGAATCTGTTGGAGGGGTGTTAAAGTTGGCACTGAATCTGTCGGCCAGTATAGTGGCAATATCTGTTTGCTCAGTATAGGTGGTACCATTATGTAGTAGCTCAGAGCAAATCTGGGTATTGACATGGAGATTCTTTACATAACTATAGAATGCCTTGTAGTTGTCTTTACTCTCTGCTGCAATTTTGTTTTCATAGCTAGCTTTAGAGGCTATGATGAGGGATCTCAACTTTTTGTTGAGGTTGATAAGGGAGTTTTTCCAGTGTTGTGACTTCACCTTATTCTGCATCAGTTTCTTCCTCCTATTGTAGAGTTTGTTTATGGCAGGAGACCACCAGATTGGCTTCTTTTTTCGGAGAAGTGTGTTGGTTGTATTGGGTATGGTGAGATCCATGCATTTTGTGTACATATTTGTACAGTGCATTGGTGTATGATTCGGCGGTCATGCAACTATTCTCCATTTGCATGGGTGCTGTGAAGTTATCCACCTCTGTTTTTAGGAGCCCAAATTTAGTTTTGAAGAAGTTTTTCATGGTGGTTACCTTTGTGGGGGTGGGGTGTTTGTGGTCGGATCTAACCAGGGAGGAGTTGACTATTGGTGTAGAGGAACAGTCGCCTATGTTAGTACTGACCAAGTCAAGGATATTGCTATCTCTAGTGGGGGTAAGAACGAGTTGGTCCAGGGCATTGGAATTGATGAATTCCAGGAAACGTTGGGCAAGTGTATTGGTACATGAGTAGTTTTCCCAGTTAATGGGGGGGTAGTTGAAGTTGCCCAGTATGAGAGTGTTAAGTTGGACCCTAATATTCTCCAGGGTGCTTAGGAACGTGGAATGTGAGTCTTGGGACATGTTTGGGGATCTATAGCAGGCTACGACCTGAATTGCTTTCTTACCCAATGATGTGAAGTTGTTCTGTCTCGACGTTCATTCTTACTGATGGGTTTTGGTGCCGATCCTCTGCTCCGACTCGGCCAGCTACAAAGCTCGAGGTCTACTCCCTATCCCATGATGCACCCTGTGTTACTTCAGATCTCGTTTGTCACTGCAACAGATCGGAGGATCCTTCACAGCTCTGGCCAGTGGAAGTTCTTCAATGTATTTTTTCTAGAATATTCTTAGAATGGGGATTACTATCCCTTTTTGTTGCTTCTATTTGTAGATAATGTTGGCATTTAAAACATTGTTATTATATCTTAGTAGTGGTTTGTTGTCTAGTTCTCTCGGCCATTTATATTTAGGTCCTTGTTATCTCCCTTTAAAAATGTTGATATTCGTAGCTTAGTGCTTTCTATAATATTTAGATAGACTAAATTAGTTTGTCTTCTTTTGAGTGTGTGTGCTTGTTGCTTCATAGAGCTCATTTAAATTAGAGGGCTAGGTTTCCCTTTTGGAACCTTTTTTGGTTTCTCGTCAGATTGGTTATACAGTCGATTATTAGGCACTGTTAGGGTGTTATTTAGCCCTTTATTTTTCCCTTTGTGGGCCATTTATCTCCTTTGCTATTTGTCTATTCACTGTGTTCTTGAGGCTTTTCCTTGTTGCCTTTTTGTATGAATATGGCTGATCAAGATAAGGAGAAACGCCCCAAATCAGGGTTTAAGAAATGCCCTAAATGTGGGCAAAAGATGTCTTTGACTGATGGTCATGTTAATTGTGTTTATTGTTTAGGCATGGTGCATTTACAGGAGAACTGTTCCATTTGCCATTCCTTCAGTACCCATGTTTTGCAGGAGAGGAAGAGAAAGTTAATTGACAGAGGATTTAAAATCCTCCTTTCTGGAAACCTTGGGCAAAGATGGACATGACAAATCTTCTAAGTCTTTGAAATTGGCATCCTCAGAGACGAAACCTTCTGCATCAAAACCATTTGAAAAATCTTTGACGTCAGCTCCACAGACCTCGGAGCCAGGTGTCGTTACCTTTCGGAGCTATTCCCCAGTCTTGGGACCGGTCTCTGCAGTGTTAAAATCACCTATGCTTCAGTCAGTGACTTTGTCTATTCCATCTTCTCAGTCCTCGAGAACCCTTTCAGATTTGAATGTAGAAGGAGTGATGCAGAAGTTGTTGCAGACACTGGCAGTTACCAAATTGTTGCAAAAACAACAAACACTGCTAGTAAATACAGAAAACGGCAATCGGAAGTCCGTGTACACTCTTTATTATAAAAACTCTAAAGCGCTTTTCGTACGTACTATGTACGAACTTCATCAGAGAAATCATTAATTTAAAAACACGCCTTTAAGTAACTTTTTCAAGTCAGCTGATGTTACGTTAATTAATATTTAAAAGACCAGCACCAAAATACATCTTACATATTAAAATGTTAGAAACATTCAGCAGTTATTATTTGACTAGATATTTTACATTAGTATCCAAACATTCCTTTAAAATAAACTAAAAAAAATATTGAAATTTATTATTAAACAATACATTTATTAATATATTCATATGTGTAAATATATGTATATAAAAATCACTTCTCTACCCTCCAAGCCTATCTTTATAAATATACCTTTATAATTTAAATTTAATTAAAACAGACAATAAATTGTATTGTATTATATACCCATTGAAAAATTAATAAACTTCATTTAATAGTTGATTTACTCTCCCTATTATTGGGTCACCTAAATATTCTAGAATGAACTCTCTCAAAAATGGTAAAGGATACCAAAATTAAAAATTAAAATTTAATATTAAAATAACTATTATTTATTTATTTATGTTTTACCCATCAATTAAATAAATTCAATATATTTATTAATTAATAATAAATAAACATATTATAGTAATATTAATATAAAGACCATCAAGTATTTAATACTATCTATTTAAACTACGCAATTTTAAAATAGGCATAATAGAGCAAATGTCATTCAAACCTGGCAGGCAATATGAGAATAATCTAATTTGCCATATTAGTTCAAGACGATCAAGTTGCAATTCAATAGGTCTACCTCTAATATTTATTGTTAGTTGATCTAGAACCCAAAATTTAAAATTATGTCCAGGAAATTCATGAATATGTCTGGCAAGAGCATTTTCAAGCGCACCTTTTTTAATGTTATAAACATGCTCATATATTCTATCTTTAAGCCTCCGGATAGTTTTGCCCACATAAAAACATGGGCAAAATTGGCATATAGCCACATACACAACCATCTTAGAATTGCAATTATTCTTAAATTTACTTTTTAGAACAAAGTAATTTATTTTCACAGTGCTCCCTATATTAATATATTTACAATAAGGGCAACTACCACACTCCGACATGTTCTTAAAACTTACAGTCGGATTTAGTTTGTTATTAATGCCATCTAAAAGTTGTTTAAAATTTTGGTCATGTCTTACTGTAATTTTTGGCTTAGAGCCTAACTTCGTTATCAAATCTTTATTTTCCTTCAAAATATTCCAATTTCTATAAAAAATATTTTTTAATAACGAAAAATTAGAGCAATAAGTGAGTGTTAAACTATACTCAAAAGGTAATTTAACAATATTATCAGTTATAGTATGTAAATTCTCCTGATTGGAACTAGCCAAAGGAGATATACTAGATTCTACACTCAATAAAGTTGGTTTATAAAAACCATTATTCCTTTTGATTATGACCTCATCCATAATATTATCTATGAAATTACTTGGATAGGCTCTATTCAAAAACATGTTTTTTAAGTTTTTACATTCATCTAAAAAGTCTTCTGTGTTACTAATCATTCTTGCTGCTCTAACAGCCTGGCTTTTGACTACTGATTTCTTTTGATAAGTGGGGTGTGCGCTAGCAAAATGTAGGAAGGAATTAGAATATGAAACTTTTCTAAATATTCTAGATTCAAAACTACCCAATAACAAATTCTTGATGAGATGTACATCCAGGTAGGCTATTTCCTTTACACTAAAGTTAAATGTAAATTCCAGAAAATTAGTAGTTGAATTAAGATATTCAATCAGTTGTTCAACTTGTTCAACCGATCCTTCCCACAGGCTGAAAATGTCATCCAAATACCTCGTATAAAACTTTATTTTAGAGGTAAGTTCAGTTTCAACCAAGACATATTCCTTTTCCCAAAAACTCATGATCAGATTTGCAAAGCTGGAACCACAAGGGGAGCCCATGGCTACCCCTTTCAGTGGTTTAATTGGTAGTGGTAAAACTTATTATTAAATACTATAAAATTATGAGCCAATACTATTGTTAACAGTTCTTCAATAAGCCAGATCTCAGGTACTGGGGCATTCATTTTTTTCAAATTTAATGTCACCCATTCTATACCCAAATCCTGTGGGATTGACGTATAAAGATCTTTTACGTCTATAGTTAACAAATTAATGTTTTCATTAAATGGCAATTCATTAATCTTACCCAAAAATGACCATGAGTCTTTGCATATGGTGGATTCAAGTTTGACATATTTATTCAAAAGTTTATCCACCATTTTAGCACAGGCATAGGTCATACTATTCTTTCCACTTACAATTGGTCTGAAAAGTGGATTTGCCAAATTCTTATGTATTTTTGGTATTCCGAAAAGAATAGGCACTATCGGAGAAGGCATAATTAAATAATTAAGTTGGTCTGAATCTATTCTCCCTTCTATAAATATGTCATTAATATAACCTTTTACAGGCTTGATTATATTCATTTAATGATACTTCTTCATAGGTATTAGATGAAAGCATGGCTTCCATTCTGTTAATATAATCAAAATGGTCCATAAAAAACAGTCCCCCACCCTTGTCTGGTTTCATTATTCGGACTTTAAAATTCCGTAAAAAGTTTAACCAGTCCAACTCTTCAGAATTCAAGTTACTCTTCCTTTTACATTTATTTATATAGTGGAAATTCCTAAGATCCAATTCACATAATTTTTCATATAACAATAAATTACTATGTAAGGGTGGGTTAAAGGTACTGGGAATTCTATGTTCATTGTTATTATCAAGTAAGGTATTTCCCAGAATCATTGCTAAATTCAATTTCCGAATGTATAATTTCAAGTCAGTAATACAATTTGTAACATTCAGATTGTTAAGGGGAACAAATGTAAGACCTTTAGTTAATAAGTCTGCTAATTCAGGGGGAACGGGCATAGTAGAATAGTTATAGATGGAAAAGTCTCCTTGCGTGTTCTTAATAAGATGAAAATTAAGTGGAGAATCATTGTCTACTATTTCCATTTGTTCGTTCTCTTCCTTTGATTCCATCTGTTCTGACCCCTTCCCCTCTGAAAAATTGACTGCTTGCTATTATTCCGATTGTTAAACGATTGGCCACCATTATAAGAAATGGCGTTTGAAATCGCAGTGTTCTTATTTTGATTTTGAATACGTTCACTTCTTCTTGGCCCATCTTCTGTATCCAAAATAATACTTGTAGAGGATGTAGAGGGGACAGGTTGGTCAGAATCAATCAATAAATCTCTATGTTGTATATCTATGTTCGCATTCGCAATGTTATTACTGGTACCAATGTTCCCAGGTAAAACCTGAAGTGTTGGTAACCCGCCCATCCTAGTTAAACCATTGATTTTGGGATTGTTCCACTGCTGAGCTGGTGGTGGAACTGGATACGCTGTTCCTTCATCATATTGTGAACAGTCCCTTTGTATCTTTTTGTTTTTAATAGCTCTAGCTTTCACTAAATAGGCTTCAATAGTCTCAAAAATTTTTAAATATTCAAACTTATACCTAGGAAAGTCTGGATGTGATTTAATTTGCGTGTCCATTAGTGAAATATTACCCTTTAATTCTTCATTAAATAAAGCATAATTAGTTTTCATTAGTTCTAATAATTCCAGACCTTGTTTATTAAACAGTTTTATCAAGTCAAGATGGAAATTAGAATTAGGAACCAAGCCTGTTGGATACTGCCATATTCTTAGACCTTTAGGAACTATTTGCAATCTGGTGCATTCGTTAAAATAGTCAATTTCCAGTGCATATTTTTTAAATTTCAAAAGTACATGATCAAACTCATTCAAAAGATTTAAAATGCTGTTATCTTCCCTAGCCGGACTCACCATTCCTGACGTTGCATTATTGTGCCAGCCGTTATTTGTACAAAGCCAGTCTTTCAGGTTAGGTAATCCAGTAAGCCCTGGGGTATTTGAATTACTGCCATCCAGTTGAACAGGAATATTATTACGTTCAGTATTTATGCCAGAAACAGAAAAAAAGTTCTTTCTCTTATTATTTCGGTATCCATTACATTATTGGTAGAATTTACCACCGGAGATACTGCTTGGCCCTGCCCGCAAGGTATACTAACTGCAGAGCTGGAGGGAGAGTTGCTGGTAGCTTGCGAGGCTCCGGAAACAATGGGAGTAATGGCGCCAAAATTAAACGAAGAAATATTATCCCCTTGGTTAGCGCAATTCAGTCCAAGCGCCGACTGTTGCAATTGAGTACTTGGTTGTTGCCGAAAAGGTTGAAGTAATGATGCTGGTTCCGAAAGTTTATCGACTTTTTCTGTGAGTCTCTCAACTTGTTGAGCGAGTCTCTGGATCAAGTTCAGTATATTTACATCTTTTGAGTTACTATTAACTCCCTCATTCACCTCTAACTGAGGGAAACTGGTGATGCTTCCACGGAGCTGCCGGGATTGCCCAAACTCGACATACTACTGCAAAAACAACAAACACTGCTAGTAAATACAGAAAACGGCAATCGGAAGCCCGTGTACACTCTCTATTATAAAAACTCTAAAGCGCTTTTCGTACGTACCATGTACGAACTTCATCAGAGAAATCATTCATTTAAAAACACACCTTTAAGTAACTTTTTCAAGTCAGCTGATGTTACGTTAATTAATATTTAAAAGACCAGCACCAAAATACATCTTACATATTAAAATGTTAGAAACATTCAGCAGTTATTATTTGACTAGATATATTATATTAGTATCCAAAACATTCCTTTAAAATAAACTAAAAAAATTATTGAAATTAAATCACATCCAGACTTTCCTAGGTATAAGTTTGAATATTTAAAATTTTTTGAGACTATTGTAGCCTATTTAGTGAAAGCTAGAGCGATTAAAAACAAAAAGATACAAAGGGACTGTTCACAATATGATGAAGGAACAGCGTATCCAGTTCCACCACCAGCTCAGCAGTGGAACAAACCCAAAATCAATGGTTTAACTAGGATGGGCGGGTTACCAACACTTCAGGTTTTACCTGGAAACATTGGTACCAGTAATAACATTGCGAATGCGAACATAGATATACAACATAGAGATTTATTGATTGATTCTGACCAACCTGTCCCCTCTACATCCTCTACAAGTATTATTTTGGATACAGAAGATGGGCCAAGAAGAAGTGAACGTATTCAAAATCAAAATAAGAACACTGCGATTTCAAACGCCGTTTCTTATAATGGTGGCCAATCGTTTAACAATCGGAATAATAGCAAGCAGTCAAATTTTCAGAGGGGAAGGGGTCAGAACAGATGGAATCAAAGGAAGAGAACGAACAAATGGAAATAGTAGACAATGATTCTCCACTTAATTTTCATCTTATTAAGAACACGCAAGGAGACTTTTCCATCTATAACTATTCTACTATGCCCGTTCCCCCTGAATTAGCGGACTTATTAGCTAAAGGTCTTACATTTGTTCCCCTTAACAATCTGAATGTTACAAATTGTATTATTGACTTGAAATTATACATTCGGAAATTGAATTTAGCAATGATTCTGGGAAATACCTTACTTGATAATAACAATGAACATAGAATTCCCAGTACCTTTAACCCACCCTTACATAGTAATTTATTGTTATATGAAAAATTATGTGAATTGGATCTTAGGAATTTCCACTATATAAATAAATGTAAAAGGAAGAGTAACTTGAATTCTGAAGAGTTGGACTGGTTAAACTTTTTATGGAATTTTAAAGTCCGAATAATGAAACCAGACAAGGGTGGGGGACTGTTTTTTATGGACCATTTTGATTATATTAACAGAATGGAAGCCATGCTTTCATCTAATACCTATGAAGAAGTATCATTAAATGAATATAATCAAGCCTGTAAAAGAGTAAAAGGCTATATTAATGACATATTTATAGAAGGGAGAATAGATTCAGACCAACTTAATTATTTAATTATGCCTTCTCCGATAGTGCCTATTCTTTTCGGAATACCAAAAATACATAAGAATTTGGCAAATCCACCTTTCAGACCAATTGTAAGTGGAAAGAATAGTATGACCTATGCCTGTGCTAAAATGGTGGATAAACTTTTGAATAAATATGTCAAACTTGAATCCACCATATGCAAAGACTCATGGTCATTTTTGGGTAAGATTAATGAATTGCCATTTAATGAAAACATTAATTTGTTAACTATAGACGTAAAAGATCTTTATACGTCAATCCCACAGGATTTGGGTATAGAATGGGTGAAATTAAATTTGAAAAATATGAATGCCCCAGTACCTGAGATCTGGCTTATTGAAGAACTGTTAACAATAGTATTGGCTCATAATTTTATAGTATTTAATAATAAGTTTTACCACCAAAAGAAAGGGGTAGCCATGGGCTCCCCTTGTGGTTCCAGCTTTGCAAATCTGGTCATGAGTTTTTGGGAAAAGGAATATGTCTTGGTTGAAACTGAACTTACCTCTAAAATAAAGTTTTATACGAGGTATTTGGATGACATTTTCATCCTGTGGGAAGGATCGGTTGAACAAGTTGAACAACTGATTGAATATCTTAATTCAACTACTAATTTTCTGGAATTTACATTTAACTTCAGTGTAAAGGAAATAGCCTACCTGGATGTACATCTCATTAAGAATTTGTTATTGGGTAGTTTTGAATCTAGAATATTTAGAAAAGTTTCCTATTCTAATACCTTCCTACATTTTGCTAGGGCACACCCTACTTATCAAAAGAAATCAGTAGTCAAAAGCCAGGCTGTTAGAGCAGCAAGAATGATTAGTAATACAGAAGACGTTTTAGATGAATGTAAAACCTTAAAAAACATGTTTTTGAATAGAGCCTATCCAAGTAATTTCATAGATAATATTATGGATGAGGTCATAATCAAAAGGAATAATGGTTTTTATAAACCAATTTTATTGAGTGTATAATCTAGTACATCTCCTTTGGCTAGTTCCAATCAGGAGAATTTACATACTATAACTGATAATATTGTTAAATTACCTTTTGAGTATAGTTTAACACTCACTTATTGCTCTAATTTTTCGTTATTAAAAAATATTTTTTATAAAAATTGGAATATTTTGAAGGAAAATAAAGATTTGATAACGAAGTTAGGCTCTAAGCCAAAAAGTACAGTAAGACATGACCAAAATTTTAAACAACTTTTAGATGGCATCAATAACAAACTAAATCCGACTGCAAGTTTTAAGAACATGTCGGAGTGTGGTAGTTGCCCTTATTGTAAATATATTAATATAGGGAGCACTGTGAAAATAAATGACTTTGTTCTAAAAAGTAAATTTAAGAATAATTGCAATTCTAAGATGGTTGTGTATGTGGCTATATGCCAATTTTGCCCATGTTTTTATGTGGGCAAAACTATCCGGAGGCTTAGAGATAGAATATATGAGCATGTTTATAACATTAAAAAAGGTGCGTTTGAAAATGCTCTTGCCAGACATATTCATGAATTTCCTGGACATAATTTCAAATTTTGGGTTCTAGATCAACTAACAATAAATATTAGAGGTGGACCTATTGAATTGCAACTTGACCGTCTTGAACTAATATGGCAAATTAGATTATTCTCATATTGCCTGCCTGGTTTGAATGACATTTGTTCTATTATGCCTATTTTAAAATTATATAGTTTAAATAGATAATAGTAAATACTTGATGGTCTTTATATTAATATTACTATAATATGTTTATTTATTATTAATTAATACATTTATTGAATCTATTTAATTGATGGGTAAAACATAAATAAATAGATAATAGTTATTTTAATATTAATTTTTAATTTTAAATTTTGGTATCCTTTACTATTTTTGAGAGAGTTCATTCTAGAATATTTAGGTGACCCAATAATAGGGAGAGTAAACCAACTATTAAATGAAGTTTATTAATTTTTCAATGGGTATATAATACAATACAATTTATTGTCTGTTTAAATAAAATTTAAATTATAAAGGTATATTTATAAAGATAGGCTTGGAGGGTAGAGATGTGATTTTTATATACATATATTTACACATATGAATATATTAATAAATGTATTGTTTAATAATAAATTTCAATAATTTTTTTAGTTTATTTTAAAGGAATGTTTTGGATACTAATGTAATATATCTAGTCAAATAATAACTGCTGAATGATTCTAACATTTTAATATGTAAGATGTATTTTGGTGCTGGTCTTTTAAATATTAATTAATGTAACATCAGCTGACTTGAAAAAGTTACTTAAAGGTGTGTTTTTAAATTAATGATTTCTCTGATGAAGTTTGTACAGAGTTACCAAATTGTTATCGAGTCCGACCCAAGGGGCTTTGGAACCAACTAGAGTTCTCCCTTCTACTTTTGTTCCTCCTATGATTCAACCCAGGCCTTCGGAGCAGGAGGAATTGGAACTGAAGATTGTGGAGCGTTCGGAGCCAACGCCTGTTCCAGTGCCATCTGTGCTGACTACTCGGTGCTGACCAACAGGCATCAGCTCATACAAGCCAAGGACACCACTTTGAGTCTGTGCAGCTAATTGGGGATTACAGTATACTCAGAAAAATCTGCTTTGTCGCCATCATAACATATTGTTTTTATAGAGCAGATTTGGACACAACCACCACCACACTAAAACTTCCTTCAGAAAGGGTGTCTGTACTTCAACAACAGGTTTTAAAACGTCTATTGAGAGACAGGGTACCAGCCTCAGAGGTGCTCAAATTGTTGGGGACGATGGCGGCCATGATCATAGCTGTCCCCTTGGGGCGTATGCACATGCAGATTCTTCAACGGGTCCTGGTTATGCAATGGTCCTATCAAGAACTTCCAGTATCACATCTGATTGCTCTAACAAACTCCTGCAAAAAGGATCTTCGGTGGTGGTTGACATCTCATCAAGTAATGATGGGTCATCCCTTTGTCCTACCCATTCCAGCCACTATGACCACAGACATTTCCCTGATTGGGTGGGGGGGCATTATCAAGGGAGAACAGCCAGAGACACATAGAATGAACTAGACTCATCTGCATATCAGTGTCCTGGAGATGAGAGCGGTACTTTTGGCGTTGCAGTACTTTCAGGACTCTCTTCCTCTGGGAACAATTACGATTCAGGCAGACATGTCTGTAGTCTCGTACATAAACAAACAAGGCCCTAAGAGTATGGCATTGGGCTACCTCTACCCAGCGCTTTCTGACAGAAATGCACATCCCAGGGAAATCCAACATGATAGACAAACTCAGCAGGGCAGTTTTGTTGCCTCACGAGTGGTCACTCAAGGAAGAGATAGTGGAAAGGATATTCTGCAGATGGGGCCAGCCTTGCTGCAATCTTTTTGCATCCCCCATGAATACAAAATGCAGCATCTACTTTGCCCTAATCCCCCATCCGGGAGATACTCCAAGGGATGCCCTCGTACACGATTGGCCCCCGGGTCTGCTTTATGCCTTCCCACCAATTCCTCTGATAGCCAAAGTATTAAAGAAAGCCAAAGTCTTGGGAAGGACCATCATTGTAATAGCCCCTTACTGGCCTCGTCAGATTTGGTTCCCTTTCCTTCGACCTCATCTTTTGGAAAAACCTTGGATTCTGGACCTACTGCCAGAGATCTCCTGATTCACTCATCGTGGGCTCTTCATCCCTCTCTACAGTCCTTCAAATTGAGTGCTTGCCTGCTCCAATTCCCAGTATAGCCAGGTTACTTGACCTCTCAACTGAAACACAACCTATCTTAATTAAATCGTCTACTAGAAAATTGTACCTCAGCAAATGGAAGATATTTTCTATATGGGCTTCTCAGAACAGTATTGACCCTTACCTAGCCCCGATTTCCTCTTTCCTGGAATTTTTAAGAGCTGCTGCAGCCACCATTCACATTCAACTTGCAGCGATCTCCAATTTTCACCTTGGCATTGAGGGGATCTAATGTAATGTCACGCAAACTAGCCAAAGCCTTTCTTAAAGGGACCTTGCACCTAAGGACGACCTGTTAAATCTCCTCATTCACCTTGGGATTTGAATTTTATGCTTTCACACATCATTCTTCTACCATTTCAACCAGCTTCTTCATGTGAATTGAAGTATTTATCTTGGAAAAGCAGCATTTTCCTAGTAGCTATCACATCTGCCCGGAGAGTTTCAGAACTGCAGGCCTTGTCTATAATACTCCCTTATTTGCTTTTTCATTCTGACAGTTTCCCAATGAACGAATCCCACAATCTTGCCTAAAGTTTGTTCTGAAGCTAATCTTAATGAAACCATAGCATTACCGTTTTTTCCCCAATCACAGCAATAAGTTGGAGTATTTTTTTTCATCTTTTCGGCTTTTCCCGGTTAGGGGTCGCCACAGTGGAACTCCTGTCTGCTAATGATCAGCAGTAGATTTTTATGGTGCCGAGTTGCCAGCCCGACGCCCAACCTTCAGTGAAGGCACGCCCATTCACGCATGCCTTTCGAATGCCACTCGACCACGGGGAAGACATGCAGACTCCACACAGAAGGCACTCCAGCTGAGAATCGAACAGGAGAACCTCTTGCTGTGAGGCAACAATGCTGCGGCGGCTAATGCTGCACAAACTTGATGTTCATAGGCAACTTTGATTTTACCTGGATAGAACCAAAGAATTTAGAAAATCTGAACAGCTCTGTTTCCTTTTCAGAGTCCAAAAAAGGTGGACCTGTGGCAAAAACCACTCTGTCGAAATGGCTGTCAGATTGCATCACCTTTGTTTATTTATCAGTGAATGCTCCACTACAACAGAGAATAAAGGCCCATTCAACTAGAGCTGTTTCCACTTCTTCTGTATTTACTGCCAAGTTACCAATAGATATGATTTGTGCTGCAGCTACTTGGTCAAGGCCTCATACTTTTATCACTCATTATAAAGTAGACAGAGCTTCTTTTGGTTCTTCTGTCCTCAAGAATATACTCCCTTGAGCCACCCGAGAAAGATGGTGCTTAGGACGCTACCCATCAGTAAGAATGAAAGGCGAGATAGAACAACTTTACATAAAGAAGTTATGTACTCACCATAACGTTCCATGTGAGTTGTTCATCTCGCCTTCATTCTTACATCCCATCCGCCTACCCCCTCCAGGCTTTCTCAAGGACCGAAAATTATGATTTGTCATGGTCTGTTTCTCCTTTTTTAAGACATGAATAATGGTATATGATATATTGGGGCAGCAAAGAAGATCTGAGGTGTAACACAGGGTGCATCATGGGATAGGGAGTTGGCCTTGAGCTGGTTGGAGACCTTGAGCTTTGTTTTTGGCCATGTCAGAGCTGAGGATCGGCTCCGAGCCCATCAGTAAGAATGAAGGTGAGATGAACAACTAACATGGAATGCATTGGTGAGTACATAACTTCTTATTAGCTGCTCCTGAAGTATCTCTGATAAGATTTGTTGGGCCACCAGTCTGGAGGTGTGTGCATCCTTTATGAATATGGAAATACCACCGCCTTTGGAGCTTCGGTCCAAGTTCTGGGGCTGAAAGGTGTGGCATGAGTTATAGCTTGGTAGTGCAGGGGTGCTTTCTGCTGCCTTGAACCAGGTCTCTGTTACAGCACAAATGTCGATGTTCTCCATTTTAAGGAGTGCTTTGAGCAAGTGCATGTTGAGTTTTAGACTTCTAGCGTTGAGCAGCATGACCCTCATATTGCATTTGTTTGAAGCTGTTACGATGGTAGTTTTGTCTTTGGAACACGACCTAATAAAGGCACTATAGGGCTTTCAGTGACATGGCTTTCAGTCTTTCTGCATAAGACTTGTTTTATGTAATCTGTAATTTCTTGGTGAGAAACCTCTTTGGTTTCGCCAATTGTTGCAGGTGTCTGGTGAAGCACATGCAAAAGGGAGCATTGTACCCAATTATTGTACCCAATTATTGTGCACTTCACGCATTTATACAACAACACTCTGGGAGAAATTTTTAAACTCAAGTCAGATCTATCCAAAGTATGTGCTCCTGATTTCCTCTCATACTTGTCATATCTACAGCAACCACTCCATACTTGGGGAAAAAATTCTATTAAATCTACTCTGAGAGTAAAAATGCCACCACCACTTAGAAGCTCTTAGTTCTTCCCATTTTTCTCTATGATTTGTTTGTCTGTTCTCTTCTCCAGTCGCTGTACAACGTCTGTAGTTAACTCTTGCAGTTTTTATGCAGGTTTTGTAAGCTTTACTGGTTATGCCCTTTTTAGTAACATTTTCTGTTCTTGGCTCCACCATAAACATTAACGAAGCTGACACGTTTGTTAATTGCCCCTCACTCCCTTCCTTTTGCCTGTATCTTCCTACCGGTGTTTGATAAGGGGCACAATTGCTAATGTGCAATGCAAACACTTGATGTTATGTTGTCCTATCTCGCCTTCATTCTTACTTGGATGGGTTCGGAGCCGATCATTTGCTCAGACCTGGCCGAATACACAGCTGGAAGTCTCATACTTGGCTCATGGTAAGGTAGGTATCCCTTGATGCAGTGGTGCAACTCTCCAGATCTCCTTTGCCGCTTTACAGCATTGGATGTTCTCTTCTTGGCCGTGGCTATGTTTTTTTGTTAGTTGCATTCTGTTAGTTTAAAATAGTTAGGATTTATATATTAGTTAGTTTACTGTGTGGTGTGAAACTTTACTTTAATGTGTAGCTTAGTTTTATATCCTTTTTCTGCTGTTGTGTGCTTTTGCTTGGCTGTCATTTTTTTCACAGGCCTGTACTTGTATCCCATAGTTATTTACTGTAGTGGTGCTTAAAACTACCTGTAGTGTTGTTTTTTCTAGTCACTTAGTTTTAGATTGGTTAGTTTATTAGCGCATTTAAATTAGAGAGCTAATTGCCTGTTTTAAGTAGAGGGCTAGTAGTGTTAGTGTATTCTATCTCTCCCAATATTATACCTTTCTAGGTCCGTTTAAATTAGAGGTCCTAGTGCTCGTTTTAGTCAGAGCAAAGCTAATTCTCTTTATATTCCTTAGATGTGCTGTGTTTGTTAAATTAGTGTGTTTTATATTTCTAGAAGTGGTGTGAGTTTACTTGGTGTTTGTTATTCTTGTAGGATCTTTTTCTTCCTAACATGTCCAAAGACACTAGGGAGAAAGAACATAAGCCTTTGGACTTAAAAAAAAAAAAAAAAGGTCAAAAATGCACCCAGAAAATGGCTAATTCAGATGGACATGGCATTTGTGTCTATTGTTTAGGAGCTATTCACCTCCAAGAAAGTTGCACTTTCTGCTACTCTTTTAGCACACGTGTTGCAGGAAAGGAAAAACAAATTGATTGTCAAAGGGCTCTTGAAACTGACTTTTGAGGAAGCTGTACAGAGTGCTTCTCCTTCATCCTCTTCTTCTTCTAAGAGGGACAAACCAACTAAAAGACCATCTCATGTCTCTTTGGCTCAGTCAGTACCCCCTGAAAAATTCCCAAAAATTTCACAGCCATCAAGCTCCTTAGCTCCACAGGCTTTGGAACCAACGGAGATTATTATTGACAAACCTGTTTTTTTGGCTCCAAAGTCTGCCGAAAGAAACAGTGTCTCAGAGCAGGTCCAGTGATGTTCCACCAGTCTCCCCTACTTTGAGATCTCCCATTTTGGAGAGATCTCATTTACCAACTCTATCCTCCAGGTCCTCTAAGAACTTTGATGATGATGATGTGGAGCGGGTGGTGCGCAGACTTTTGAAGTCACCAGCGCTAGCTAAATTGTTCTTGGCTCCAACCCAACAGGTTTCGGAGCCTTCTAAGACTGTTACATCCACTGTCATTCCTCCTGAGAGCCATGCTGGATCTTCGGAGCTAGAGTGCCAAGTACCACTTGCTGTAGATCCTTCTGTTCCGGGACCCCTTTTGGAGATTATGGAACCGATATCTGCTCCAACACTCTCGGTGCCATCCAGGGTGTCTGGGAG
This sequence comes from Protopterus annectens, assembly GCF_019279795.1. NCBI lineage: Eukaryota > Metazoa > Chordata > Ceratodontiformes > Protopteridae > Protopterus > Protopterus annectens. The sequence continues at coordinate 162,627,706 of NC_056748.1, forward strand.
CCAAAGTTCTCTGGTCGGCCCTGAGGGGGGGAAGCTCGGACCTGAACTTCTTTGGCTCCAAGCCCAAACCGTCGGTGCGTCTGTTCGGGTGAGCTCGGCTCCTATATCAGCCTCGGAGCTGGTCTCTCTGGGGCTGGGGGTGTCCTTTGTTTCCTTGGAGCTGGAGATGTCCTCAAACCAGTGGGTTCTGCTTTCAAGCTGATGAGGAGGGTGCGGTCCCCTTCTACAGCTCTACACAAGGATACTGGCATTTGTCCCCCCAAGGCACCGGCTACTGTCTTGGCACCACCCCATGCAAATAACAGCAGAGATTCAAAGCCTCAGGGACCCCTATTGGGTGAACCCCTCTCTTCTGTGGCCTCCCCAGAATACACTTCTGAGGAGCCCCCTCAAAAGACAACATGCAAGAGGAAGCATATAGACTCCCCTGATGAGTCTGTCATCTCAGACACTGACCTTGAGCAGTCAGAAGGGTCCCCACGGTCGTCCTCTGAAGATCTCATTTGCAGATATCCTTGAAATCCTAAAGCAGAGAGGTGGCTGGAAAACCATCAACCCTTCTTATAAGGAGTCTGTGTACCTGAAGGCTTTGGATCTCATCCTTCTGGCCTCCTGGGTATCTCCACCTTTTGATGAGCTAATGGACTTAGTCGAAAGGCGTGGGAGTCACCTGACACTATGGAACCAGACCTTTGGAGGCTAAACATGTTTTTGTCAGTTCCCAATGGAAAAGATTTTCTTACAAAAGGTGTGCCTGTAGATGTTATGGTGGTGGCAGCAGCCACCAAGAAGGAACTTTCTGAGACATCCTCATCTGTTCATCCCCTGAACAAAGATTCTTGAACGATGTACAGATACGGGAAGTGTGTTTTTTGTCAGCAACTTTTACACTCCAACCGCTAAACTACCTCACAAACTTTACAAGGCTACAAATAGATCTCCTGAAAGAGCTCGGAGATACTCTACAAGGTTCATTGGCTGCGGGGGTGACTGAGAAAGCCTCCTCCCTGCTGTCCACCTTAAATTCTGTCGTCAACTCCTCCATGAGACTGATATCTTATGCAGCTGATGGAGCGAGTAGGGCAGCAGGTTGAGGAGTTTCCTTGAGGAGACACTCCTGGATGCGCTTGTGTAATTTTGCGGATCCTTTTAAGTCTACCTTTACTAACACCCCTTTTGATGGTTCCTCACTTTTTGGACCCAAAGTTAAAAACACACTCACCAGATGCAAGCAGGAAGGGAAAACTCTCTGCCGTTGGAGTATGTTTTTAGTACCTTCAAGACCTTTCCCCAAAGGTGTGGGTATTCTTGATGAATATGGATACACCCCCACCTTTTGTGTTTCGGTCTGGGTTCTGTGGCCAAAAAGTATGGTATGAGTTTTAGCCTAGTAGTGCTGGGGTGCTCTCAGGAGCCTTAAACCAGGTTTCTGTTAGTGCACAGATATCAATGCTCTCCATACTGAGGAGTGCCTTGAGTGCGTGCATTTTGAGGTTTAGACTTCTGGAGTTGAGTAGCATAACCCTCAGTTTTTGGTTACTTGTGCTATTTATGATGGTGGGTTTGTCTGTTGAGCCTTGCCTAAAAATGGCACTATGGGGGCGGCAAAAGCCGTGGCCAGTATTTGAAAGCCTAAGGGTGACAGGTGCAAGCCATCTCTTGCGAAGCAACATGGCTTATCGAGCATGTCATCCCAGGTGGACAGATACTGGATGCCCTTTGAATGACACCAGAAACTTAGCCAGTTGTTGAAATTGATAATTTTTTCTTTATACTGTGGCATCAATCTTGGTGAGGGCAGGATGCTGGTCAGGGTCATACCAGCCTGGGCTACGTGATCAGAGAGCTCTTCCATGTCTCTTTTCATGTAGTTCATGGAGGTATGTCTCAGGTTATTCACACCAACATGGACAATGACAGAGTCGTATTTGTACTTGTTCTGGAGTGACCTGAATGCTTGTGTTATGTGACTGATCCTGGCGCCCGACAAGCAGCTAACTGTAACCTTCTCCTTGTCCATCCTAGTTAGTAGGACATCAGTGTGCCTGACTATAGTGTGCCTGACTATAGAGTTGCCTGTTACTAGTCTGTTTGGTATGTTATTTTGCCTTAAGGGCTGTGATTGCATGGCACACTGATTATGTGAAGTATGTGTTTCATGGTTTGTGATGGGGTATGGAGGTTGCTTGGGTGTCTGCTTTGGAGGTCTCTGTTGCTTTTGCCTCCCAAGTATGTTTTCGTATATTTGTGTGTTATTTGCTGGTTTTGGTTTAGTAGGTTTATGTGAGACTGGTGATGTGTTGCAAGTATTTTCCTTCTCCTCTTGACTGTCATTTCTACTCTTGGGTTGAGAGAGCTTTGCTTCCAGTTTGGCTGTATAATTGCATCTCTTGCATATATTAGTGTTTGGTGGTAGGAGGAGAGGGTTGTCTGTGTACATGAGGCAGTAACATTGCCTCAAAATGCCCAGATTCACCAGTTGGACTGGAGAGTACACCTGAAACTGCCCTTTGGACATGCGTGACTAGGTAAAGTGAGCTGTTTTACTGATTAGCTGGTAGGGACGAATAGAGAGCCTTGTCCTTCTGGACGGTGTAGGGGGGGTCTAGTGCTAGGGTTAATTAGTGCTTGCTGTGAGTTTTGAGCAAGTGCTGGGCTGTGAAATTAATGGTTTGAGTGCTTAAGTTGAAAGTTGGTCAGAAATGAAAGAGATAGAAATTAGCCCAAAATGGCCAATAAACTACTAACTTCTAGGCTACAGCAAACAAGGCTCAAAAATTTCAGAAAGAAACAGTTCAAATAAGCAAGTACAGTAAGCCTTTAACCAGAAATTCCTGGCTCAGAAGGGCAGAATCTAGCCTCTTCTCCCACAAGAGTGCAGACTTACAAACCTTAATGTAAAATAACTGGCCTGGAGCCAAAGTGCTTAAACCACAACTAATGCGCTTTTAGAATAACAGACACTGAGCCTTCAATCAGCAATTCCCAACTTAAAAGGATGCAAGCTACCTGCCCTGCCACAACAATGTAGTCCACAAACCTTCTTAATGTAAAACAACTGGTCTGAAGCCCAAGTGCTTAAAACAAAAGGCTTAGAATAACAGTTACAATTGAATCTGGCTACTACCAAGCAGTAATAACTGCAGCAGAATAATACAGTTGAGTACTTTTAAGAAGAAGCACAAGCAAAATAAGGTAATAAAGTGGGAAGAAACACAATTACAGTAAAAGCAGATGAATAAAGTGCAATTTATAATATATATATATATATATATATATATATATATATATATATATATATATAAACAATAGAAAACGGGCAAACTGATTTAAACAAATTACCCAGTTAATCAGTAAAGAAAACTCAAAACTGAGCCCTGCTCCAGCAGTCTTCATTCAATCTGACAAGTTTTAACCGCACACTCCTGCCACTAGGGCGCAGGGGAACCTTCTCCAAAAAAGATGGCTTGGATTAGTGCTCAAGTTATACAAACAAAGCTAGATTCAGCAGGCCTGAATCTAGTCTATGGTACAGCAGACAAGGTGCAGCAATATCAGAAAAAACTGTTCAAATGAGCAGGCACAGTAAGCCTTTAACCAGAAATTCCCAGCTGAGAAGGATAGAATCTAGCCTCTCCTCCCACAAGAGTGAAGACCACAAACCTTCTTAATGTAAAATAACTGGCCTGGAGCCCAAGTGCTTAAACCAGAACTAATACACTTTTAGAATAACAGACACTGAACCTTCAATCAGCAATTCCCAACTTAGAAGGATGTACGCTACCTGTCCTGCCACAACAGTGCAGACCACAAACCTTCCAAATGTAAAACAACTAGTTTGAAGCCCAAGTACAATAACCAAAAGACAGAATAACAGTTACAATTTAATCAGGCTACTACCAAGCAGTAATAAATGCAGCAGAATAAACAAAACTGAGTACTTTTAAGAAGAAACAAAAGCAAAATAAGGTAATAAAATAGGAAAAAACACAAATACAGTAAAAGTAGATAAAGTACAATTTTTTTTTATATATAACAATAGAAAACAAGCAAACTGATTTGAACAAATTACCCAATTAACTGGTAAAAAAACCTCAGAACTGAGCCCTGTTCCAGCAGTCTTCAATCAGACAAGTTCAGGGCCTAAGTGGGTATGCCTACTCAAATGTTCTCCCTATATTAGGGAGGATATTCCAAGAAACCCTTCAAGTTCTGGGGTCCATGGCAGCAGCCATTCTTCTAGTCCCGTTCGCACGCTTTCACATGAGAATCCTTCAGTGGCTTCTTTTCACGCAATGGTCCTTCCAGGAATTACCTATGTCTCACATGATGCTAATTATGGAATCTTACAAAAGACACCTTTCGTGGTGGATGGTCTCCCCACTAGTTTCTCAGGGCAGACCTTTCATGGAACCCCATCCAGTCGCCATAGTGACCACGTACGCTTCCCTGATAGGGTGGGGGGGCATTATCTAGGGAAGACAGTCCAAGGCACTTGGCAACCTCAAGAGTACCACTTGCACATCAACGTCCTGGAGATGAGTGGTGCTCCTAGCATTGCAAGCTCTTCAAGACTCTCTCCCTGCCAAGCCTATTCCAATACAGACGGACAATATGTCAGTGGTTTGGTACATCAGCAAACAGGGCGGATCCAGGTCTTACCCCTTGTGCCGAGAGGCCCTCAGACTGTGGCAATGGGCAATTTCCTCCCAAAGTTTTCTGATAGCAACGCATATCCCTGGGACATCCAACGTAATAGCGGACAGGCTCAGCAGGGCTGTCCTCATGCCTCACGAGTGGTTTATGAAACAGGAAATTGTGGATCTTATTTTCCGCAAATGGGGCCAGCCTTGCTGCGATCTCTGCCTCTCCCCTCAACAACAAATGCAGCAGCTACTTCTCCCTTGTTCATCCTCCAGGTCAGACACCCAGGGATGCTCTAGTCCACGATCGCCCTCAGAGACTTCTTTATGCATTTCCCCCTTCCCCATAATTCCAAAAGTCATTCAGAAAGCAAAATTGTTGGGTTGCAAAATGATCCTCATTGCCCCCTATTGGCCTCGACAGATTTGGTTTGTGTTCCTTCACCCCCACCTTCTAGCCCAGTCTTGGATTCTGGACCCAGTACCGGACCTCTTGATTCATCAGTCAGGCAGGCTTACACCATTCCCTCCAATCTCTCAAGCTCATAGCTTGGTTACTCCACTTCCAATCTTAGCCAGGCTCCCCAATATTTCCCCAGCAGTGTGTGATATTATTGTTTCCTCCCATAAGACAAATACAAGGAAAGTCTATGCTAGCAAATGGAAAAGATTCTCTTACTGGGCAGAATAAAGGAATTTAGATCCTTTTACAGCTCCTGTACACGAGATTTTGGACTTCCTAGCAGAACTGTTTCATTCTGGTGCAGCGGCTGCTACCATCAGAGTACAACTGGCTGCCATTTCAAATTTTCATGTCAGACTTTCGAACTCTAGCATAATGTCTCACAAACTCTGTAAGGCCTTCATGAGAGGTATGTCTCTACTTAGACCGCCAGTGAAAGAGCCACTTCCACCTTGGGATCTCAGTTTGGTTCTTGCCTCCTTGATACTACCTCTTTTGAACCAGCAGCATCATGTTCCTTGAAATTTCTCTCTTGCAAAACCCTTTTCTTAGTTGCTATTACTTCTGCCAGATGTGTTTCAGAACTCCATGCACTATGTTCTCACCCTCCATACCTAGTTTTTCACAAAGACAGGGTTTCCCTGAAAACTAACCCATCCTTTCTACCTAAAGTTTGTTCAGACTACACTTTTAATCAATCTATTGAACTCCCTGTCTTTTTCCCTAATCATTCCAACAAGGCAGAATACAGATTACACCAACTGGATGTGCATAGACAACTGCGTTTCTGTCTCCATAGAACTAAAGAAATGAGAAAATCAGATCAGTTATTTGCTAACAACAAACAAGGCCTTCCAGTTTCTAAAGTAACATTGTCAAAATGGTTATCGGACACCATAGTCCATACCTACCACTTGTGACAAAAAGATCTTTCAACAAAACCCAAAGGTCATTCAACCAGGTCAGTAGCTACTTCGGTAACATTTCAATCTAGATTGCCCATAGATTCAATTTGTGCAGCAGCTACTTAGCAAGATCAACATACATTCATTTCTCATTACAAAGTAGATGTGGTCTCCTGGGGCAGAGCTTCCTTTGGTTCCACGGTTCTGAAGAGTCTGTTCCAATGAGCCACCCAGGATTGAGGTGCTAGGGACGCTGTCCCGTCCAGCAAGAATGAAGGCGAGATTGGACAACCTAACATAAAGAAGTTATGTACCTACCATAACGTTCCATGTTAGTTGTCCTTCATTTTGCCTTCCTTCTTGCATCCCTCCCTCCTTCCCCCTTCCTCGAGGATTGACAGGAGTTTCTCAATGGTTTTACTGGCTAATTTTTTTTTATTAGTTGCTTCTCAACCAAACCATGACAATTAACTGTATATCCAGGTTTATTAATGGATTATCTTCTATAATTATGTCTAGTGTTAGCTATCTCAAACGAGATCTGGGTAGCTGGCGCTGGGCATTCTTGGATAAAGGGTAGCCTCGAGCAAGTAAATAGCTCTCGAGCTATAGTAAGTGGCCGAGTCGGAGCTGAGGATCAGCTCCGAACCCATCCAGCAAGGAAGAAGGCAAGATGAAGGACCACTAACATGGAACGTTATGGTAGGTACATAACTTCTTTTTTTAGAACAGTTGAACAAGCAGACATTACTGAGTTATAGGTGAGAAGTTCTTCAAGTCCAGTCAGAAATGATTTACTTGTAATTGGAAACTGGCTTATTAAAGGAACTGATATTCACATTTGCAGACAGGATAGTGGACATGCTTGCTAGACTTTGTTTAATTTCGCCAAGTGCTCTCCTTAGTCCTCAGAATTGCCTCCGCCTTTAATTCTTGTGGGGTATGTACATTGTTAATGTACATGGATATGATTTTAGTTTTGTTTGTTTGTTTCATCCATTGCTACTATTATTATTATTGGAACCATCTGAGTATATTTCTTCCTTATTGCTTTAGCTTCTACCTGTATAGCCTAGTATTTTATGACTTGGTGTCTCTCTGTATGCAAGACATTATAATCAATAGGTGTGACTACTACATCTGTTTATTTTTTCACATCTTTTTCTGAACTGTTGTAACGGGTGATCCCATGTGGTAATATACTTCCTCATTCTCTATAATGTTTTTTGGTTCATGTTTCCATGGCTTCTCAGCCACTTCTGTGTTTGTAGTGTTTTCACAATCCTTTTCAACATTTTTGCCACATTATTGTGCCTTTCACTGTACAGGCTCTCTGCCATTAGTGTGTTATCCTAATTTTTTAGGTTTTTTTTTTTTATACAGAATATGCAGCTGACTGCTTCTGTCACCTTTTCAAAGGATTTTGTAAACCAGATAGTCCACTTTCCTGGGTCTCCATTATTAACCTTTTATCTGTTAGTTTCAAGTCACCTCTCCTTAAGCATTCCTGTGTCAGTAAACACAAGGTTGTTCCAGGATATCTCTGTACTTGCTACAAAATTTATGACTTTTCAACTTTTTTTCTTTTCTTCTGATCCTTTTCCTTATATTTTTCTATTTTTTTTTTTTAGTACATTCAGTTGCCGTCTGATTTTTTTTCTACTTCTGGTTTGAGTTCCATTTCCGCTTGACACTGAAATGTTTGTTTTCTCAGTGTACACGCTCTGTCTTGCCATCTAATTTAACTACTAATGCAGCCTGCCTTTCAGTTGTAAATTGTTTGTTAAGAAAGTGTTTCAGTGTGGAAAAGGAAACTGTATTAAAGTAACAGGGTCCTGAGCACTAGCTTGTATCAACATATTGCTGAGGTGCAGATGTTCACAGTTACTTATATAGGAAAAGTAGAAAACAAAAAAGCTCCTATTCTGATTCCTCAACCGAAGAGTATGATTTCTCTTTGAGGAATATTATTTCCCTTTCAGAATTCTTGCAAGGAAAAGTCTTCTTCCCAGTTATTGAACACTTCTCCAGAAGGTACTTTTGTTAATGATTACATAGGAGATTTTTTTTAGATGGCCTCTGGGTAACCTCTCATCATTAAAAATCAGGTAAAGAAACATGATGAGGCTTCCAGATGCTAAGCTGACAGTCTCTCCACTTTATTGTACTTTTAAAGATGTGCTAAAGGCAGTCTTTGTTCTTATTTACAGTGCCTAATACCTAAAAAGGTGGTAGATTGTATAAGTCTCTCTTAGACAGGCAGGAATTATTTAGTGGACACAAAGCTGGTCCTGCAGCTTTCTGTCAGCTTGTGTTTGAAGTGGGAAGACATGCTTCTAGTTTCATTCCCATTAGATAAGGATTCAGAATTGTTAGGTAAATATGGTAAAGATGTATCTACTTAGGAGTTTCAGGAATGAGAGGTAAGTACCATTAAGGGATTGAAAAGGGAAACAAACTTTTCAGTGTGTTGTTTTAAAGCTGTATATGGCTAGGCACCTTTTTCTCCCAATAAACATCTTTATTAAATTATCACATGACGTAGGCAAACTTACATTTATATAAATGAACAAAATGACACCACTTTATTTGCAAACATTATACATAAACAACATCATTGAAGCAACTGTAGTTGCAAACATTAGACATCACTTATAATCCATCTAGTCATTGTCAATTAAGCATCATTTGGCTCATTCAAATCCTGCCGGTTAAACCTCGTTCCTGCTCTGCATATATTGTTCCCACAGTTCCCATTTTTTCTTATGTAGTTTACTCCTTCCCTTTTCTAAAGATACCAATTCCAGTTGATTTATGTCTGTTAATATATTCACTACTTCTAGTAAAATTGTTTAGACTTTGATTTCCATTTTCTAGTAATTTCTTTTTTTGGCAGCCACCATAATTAGACTCAGCAAGACTTTAGTATGTCTAGGCAATTCCGATTCTGTATCGTAGCTCAAAAAAATCATCTCCCCAGTCAATCCAATCTGGACACTCAGCATCTCCAACAGAGCGGTCTGCAGGAAATCCCTAAACTCTGTCAACTCATTACACTCCCAAAAACTATGTTCCCAGCCACCTCTTTCTTGCCTGTCACTCCTCCAACATTTGCTATCCACCTGAGGAGAAATTATTTGGAGTCTACTTGGGGTATAAAAATACCTATGCAAACACTTCCAGGCAGAGATTCTAAATCCTCTAGAATTTGTTGCATGTTTGGGAGATGTACATATATCCCCCCATTGTCTCTTTGTAAATTTCTTATCCAGTCTCTCTTCCTAATCCCTTCTAAGCTGTTCTTATTGATTCTTATAATTGTCATGCAATATTTTGTATGCTTTAATAATCATTCCTTTTTTAATGGCAGCTTCTGTTCTAGATTCTATTAAAAACTCTACCTGTGCTGGTCTTTCATTTAGGACCCCCTATTTCTTACTCTTTGCCTATAGACTTGATATCAATCCTTGATAAGGGAAGGCAATCTCTAACCTGCATTCCAAATAAATTATTGGCCCCTTCCCATTCAAGTACCTTTACCTGTCTAGTTATCTTCTCCCAGCACCTTGGCTTCTTTGCCAGTTTTCTCTAATGAATTCCAGCCCCCTCTTGCCTATTATCGGTATCCCTAACCATAGTCATCCCTATTGGTAGAATCTCTTTTCTCCATTCTCGTGATGGTTTAGTTCTTAGAATCCTCCTTGCTTCTTTATGAATATAATACTCTGTAGCATGTTTGTTGTTCTCCTTAAAAGTCTGCATCCATAATCCCAATCTCTCCTTATTTCTTGAGCTTCCTCCCTGTGTCATCATCGTTCCTTTCCACTTTGAATTATAGATTTCTGCTTTTGCTATGTATAAGTGCCTTAATTGTGTTGCTCTAAAATAGTGCCTCAGATTGGGTAATTCTAGTCCGTCTAACTCTCTTGGAAGAATCAGCTTATCCCACTTGACCCTTGCTGTTTTCTCTTTCCAGATAAAATCTTTCAACTCTTTTTGAATTTCTATCCACAGCTTCTCCTCTAGTTGATAAAAATATGTTTGACCTATGTATAAAACTAAATGGACTAAAAACATTTTAATTGCTTGTAAGTTAGTATACATATCCATATAACAAGGCTTCCAGTCTCTGTTTTTGTATTATCTTCACTCTAGTCTCTTCCCACATATCCTTAGCTGCCACAGCAGAGTCATTTCTAATCCATACCCTAAGTACTTCATTCTGTCATGTCCCCATACATATGGATGCTGCACCAATTTGTGTGTGAGTACATACTATATTGCTGTTGCCTTTGTTTTCGCTTCATTAATTGTGTATCCTGAGAAGATTTGAAACTCTCTTAAAATGTTCCACAACACTGTAATGTCCCTTTCTGCTTTTGTCATGTATAAAATAATGTCATCTGCAAATAGTGCCAGCTTTTCCTGACTTCCATACCAATTATATCCTTGAATTTCTGATTCCCTTATTTTCTTTGATATTGGTTCTAAATATAATGCAGATAACAAAGGGGAGAGCGGGCAACCCAGTGTGGTTCCTCTACTCAAGCAGAAGTTATCAGAGAGGACCCCACCCGCTTTAAATTTCGCCTCCGATCCCTCATATGTAATCCTAATCAACCTTGTAATTGTATCAGGGAAAGCAAATGCTTCCATTGCCCTGCTCATGAAGTTCCAGTCTACACTGTCAAATGCTTTGTCTGCATCAAGACTCCCCAATACAAGTGGTATTTTCTTACATTCTGCTTCTCTCTGGATCATCAGTGTTCTGTTAATGTTATCAAATGTTTTCCTCCCTTCCACAAAACCACGCTGATCCGTATCTGTCAATTTTGGTATCACTTTTGCCATTGTGTTAGCCGTTAAAGACATAAACACTTTATAATCATGGTTTAATATTGAAATTGACCTGTATGAAGCTGAATCCGATGGATCTTTACCCTTTTTAGGTATTACCGTTACCAACACCTTCCTCCAGGATGCTGGTACTTCTCCTCCACTTAAAGTAATGTTTAACAAAACCTTCCAGATCTTTATCAGTTTCTTCCCTCCTAGCTTACAAACTTCCATCGGAATACCATCTATTCATAGGTTCATAGGTAGGTACTAGGCTATCGGCCCTGGGGCCTATACAAGCCCAACCAAAAAGGTACCCTGGCTTTTGCCACCCAAGAAAATTATTTTCCTGTGCCACTGTTGAGCAGAGCCACAGAGGTGATCCCCGGGATGAATTTCCTATTTCCCATCCAATCATCAAGATTTTTCTTGAAGAGTGCTAATGAGGAGCTTTGTTTGATATAGATAGGTAGTTTATTCCAGAGTATGGGAAGTCTCTGGGACAGGAATCTATCCTTCCGGCATGTTCTGTTTATTGTGGTGACAAGGTTTAGGTCCCTAGAGCGTTTAGCTCAGATGGATTGGGATTTCTTTAAGTGGAGCATGTCCAACAGCTCTGGGTTTGACATAGCTTTGTATGTTAGGCAGAGATCACCTCTGAGTAGGCGATATGTGATGGAGTAAAGCTGGAGTTTTTTTGAGACGGTCTGCGTAGGGCATCTGTTTGAGGCCAGTAATCCTCTTTGTGAGGTATTTCTGCGGCCTTTCCAGTTGTTGTAGATGTCTTGTGAGGTACATAACAAAAGGAGGCATTGTACTCTATAATGGGTCTAATGAGTGATGAGTAGAGGGGAACAATGACCTCTTTTTTTCTGGATGAGAAACCTTTTGTGATGAGGTGTGCCACATAGAAGGATTTCCTGACTACTGTGGCGATGTGATTACCAAAGGAGAGACTACTGTCCAACTGTGCCCCAAGGTCTCTTATCACACTTTCGGTGTTAAGTATACTACCGTCTATGTTGTAGTTCATGGGTACAGAGTTTTTACCAAAGGGGATGACAATGCACTTTTTGGCATTGAGCTTTTGAGACCATAGCTTTTGACACCAGGCATCTGTCTCAGTGAGGCCCATTTGTAGGATGTCCACATCGTTAGGAGTTTCGATTATGGCTCCTAGTTTGCAGTCATCTGCAAACTTCGTAAACCAAAGACCTTCTGTGTTAGCCTGTACTTCAGAGAAGTAGATACCTAACAGGAGAGGACCCAGGACTGAACCCTGTGGTACTCCACTTGTCACTGGTCTGAAGTCGGATTTGGAGTCTGCTACTTTCACAGTGTGGGTTCTGTCAGTGAGCCAGTTGGCTACCCATCTTGTGACATAGGGATTTATACCTAGTTTACTGAGTTTATCTATAATTCCAGAGTGGGGGATGGTGTCGAAAGCCTTGGCAAGATCTAGATAGGCTGTGTGAACAACCTTACCCTTATCTACGGCTTTGGTGACTGCTTCAAAGAAGTCTATCAGGTTTAGGAGACATGATCTGCCTTTTACAAACCCGAACTGGGTGGGGTCCAGAGTTTGGAGATTACCACTGTCTTTGTTGACAAGTTCCACGATGATACGTTCCATGGCCTTGCAGACCAGGCACCTGGGGACTTTCTTGTAGATTGATTATACATAGCCATTTTTAGCTCATCTCTTCCTATCCTAGCTATTAGTAATTGAGCCTCATCTACCTCTAACCTTGGCATATTTCATTCTTCCATAAACATTTCCATTTGTACATTTTCTTGATTTCCATATTTCTCTGCTTTATACAAACTTTCATAAAATTTCCAAAATATTTCTAGTACTTTTACAGGATCTTTTGTTATCATCCTTGTGATAGGCTTCCTAAGCTTGGTGACAGCCCTTTCCAATTGTTGTTGCCTGAGTCATTGTGCTAAAAGATTTTGTGCTCTAGAATTATTATCAAACAATAGTTGCTTAACAGCAATCTTTCTAAACTGCTGCATGTTATTGAGACAATCCCTTATTTTCTGTGTAGCATTCTGCAGTTATTCCTTTTCTTGTTCTGAGATATTCCCCATATTTTGCAGTACTTTAAAATTTGCCAGTCCCTCTAAATAATTCTTGTTACTTCTTAACCATATCTCCCTTTCCTTTATTTCCACCATAGTTTTAAACTCCACTTTAATTTTATCCCACTCCATAGCTTTATTTTCTGTTGGCTCCTGAATTAATGCCAAAACCCATTCCTTAAATTCCTCTCTTTTCATCTGATAGGTGGGAAAGCACCAGTGTCTCATTTTTATTTCATTACCTTGAGTTTTTATTTTAGTTATTATTGGTGTATGATCTGAAATAGTTATTGGGTGCGTTTCTAGACCTTCAATTAAATGTGCATGCTCCTGTGAGATACAAAATCTATGTAGACTAGCCCGTTTTTTGTATTTCGATGAATATGTAAATTCACATCTTTCATGACACACATTTTCATAAATGTCTTCAAAAATCTAACCTCCTTTTTATATTTTCCCTTCTAGGCCCCCCAGGTACATCTTCACTGTTGCAAACCAAATTCTAGTCTCCACCTGTAAGTAATATTCCTTGCTGATTATTTCTCCCAGAATTTCCTTAAGCTCCATTATGGCAGTTTTAGGTGGAATGAAAATGCATGCCAGTGTAATCCTCCTCCCTAGCCAGTAGCCCCTTAGTACTATGTATCATTATTATCTTTTTTCCTCTTCTGTCACTATTGGAGCTCCTCTTGCAATTAATATAAGTGCTCCTCTTTTTCTTTGCCCCAGATGTTCCCCTAAATAACCCTCTTAAAAATCTTTCTTTATCAAATTCACCTGTTCAGTTCTTTCCAGGTGTGTCTATTGTAGCATAGCTATTAGCACTCTACATTTTTGAATATAGTTCACTAATATTTCTTTTTTATATTAATCTGTAAGACCATTCAGATTGAAAGACATTACGGAAAGTGTCAGTTTCACCTGTTTCTTGTCGTATCCATTTGCACCTATGCCATACCTTACATAACTTTTTTTTTGAAAGTCCTCAGAACAAACAACCCCCCAAAATAAAAACTATTAACTTAATAGTACACAAAACTATGTACATCTTCAAATATTGACGTTTTTGCTTCATAAGAAGAGCAAAAGTTCTAAGTTAATAGCCACACAGGCTAGTGTTAACAAAAAGAGAGGTTAGTCATGCTAAGATACATGGCACAGCCTGTATTATTAGTAAGTGCTATTTGATTTTGTCTATCTTTATAACTCCCCTAGCTGAGAAAACACGTGCATGCTTTCAGTAATCACTTTCTCCAAGCCATTTCTCTTTATCAAATTGTGTACTAGTGACATGCAAACCAGAAAAACTGAGAAAACTTTACTTCATCTAATTGGTTTTGTATTATCTTTAAAGATCTCACAGCCGTGAAAATCCCTGATTGTTTTCAGGGAATGTTATGTCCTAGCCAATTTCTTTTTTCTTTTTTTTTTTCTTTTCCCTCAGACAATCCCCTTCCACCAGACTGTCTCCAGTTTCTCTTTATCAGATTGTCTCCATGGAGAAATGAAGTCCAGCTGCAGAATTGCTACTTAGTATATATGCATTTGTTAGAAAAAAGCTTCAATAATATTCAATATTCTTTTTCATTTACTGCTGTCTATTAAATCTCATCAATCTAAGGTCATTAAGCCAGTTATTTCCCTATGTAAGAATGAAAAAAGCAAATTAATTTCAACTTGTCATGCCTTTTTAACCGGGCTCTTTTTTCTTTTTTATTGTTGCATTGTCTATACTTCTCAAAACTGTACAAGAAGAAAGAGAGAAGAGGGGAGAAAAAGAAAAACAACAACTGTTTACACTCCACATTACACTTAAAATAGCATGCAAAGAAATCATGCATCACAAATACAGTACCATCAAGAAAAGAAAGTGTTCTCTACTTAGATTTAGCTCCCCCCCCAAAACATTCTTCCGAACATTAATGACATGAAGTAGGGCATATACTTCAGAGTCCCCCACAAATCCAGCAAATTTTGAAAAAAGTCTAGTATTTCCAGAATTTCTTGTTCTGTGATATTTCACAAATATAATTATTGTATTGTAATCCCACATTGTTACTGGTTTTATTCCTGTTCTTCTCCATCGCCCAAATCCTGTCTCTGATTCATTTCCGATGTACTCTTCTGCTCCCTTCCTTCTCTCCAGCATTTTCCACTGAAATACTGGAAAAGGTTTCACAGGTAGTCTCTCTCTGTGATCTTTTTTGCCAGAGGAACAAGAAGTGGAATCTCCTTCTGTTTCACAGCTTACACTTTTTGTTGGGCAAACTTTTGTAGTTCCTTCTTAGCATGCACTTCATCAAAAAATGATTTTGTTCCTCCAGGGAAGAAAGATAGCTGGATACAGCAGTTTGAATCTCACACCTGAGTGTCGACATTCTCTGAATAGTAGAATGAGTTTACTTCTGTTTTGCCTGGTGTACAATGAGTAATCGCTCTTCACAAATACTGTGCTATCTCCCACTTTTAGTATTTTGTCCTACTGCCACAGTTGTCAGAATCAACTCTTTCTGCTGGTAGGGTTGAATCTTTAGTAAAGGTCTAGGTTGCTGTCTTATAGCTAGGTTTGGAGCCATACACACAATATTCCCTTTAACTAGCAACTGCTGTGGAATACCAGGCCAGTTGCTTATTTGTGCTTTCATAAAATTAATGCAGTCTGTTCCTTCCAGCTTCTCTGGTATATCTGAAAACCTCAGTTTTCCCTATGTACTGCGCCCCCTAATTCTATTAATTTTTTAAAACATCTCTTCCTAAGCAGTCTCGTAATCAGCCAGCCTTTTCTCAATTTCGACCTCCGATTTTTGCAGCTTTATCATCTCATCTGAATATCAGTTTAAAGCTTCCTCCATTTTTTTGTAGCCCTTTGTTTGTGCTGATATACTCCATCAGTGTTTTGTTTATTTTAACCAGGTCTGCATGTAGTTGTCTTATATCTTCCTGTAGGTTCCTGGAAGCCATGTCTGAAGGTCGCATTGCTTTTTGTTGAACAGCTGCAGAACTTTCCCCAGTCAGTGTTTCTTCCTCACTTTTTGTAGCTGATTTTTTTCCATGTCATCTGTATTTCTTTATTCTTGGCATCCAGGCAGTGCACTTACTACCCAGTTACTGAAATTTACCCATAAACACAAGTCTACTGGCCTTCTCTGCTGCGTTTCTGTTTCTGCGTTTCTGTTTTCACACTGGGAGAGCTGTAAACAAGCTGTTACTCAGTGTGCAGCCATCTTGGAATCCCCTATATGGCTAGGCATCTTAGTGTTTCCTGAATGCTTGCTTAGGTTGTTCCTGTGTTCCTAAACTGTCTCTTAAGGTTAGTTTTTTCTATTATAGAACAAGTTCAAGAAAATCATCTCTGTCTTCCTACAGGTAGTGTATCAGAAGTAACCAAGATAGGGGGTCATTCATTGGGAAGTGCTTATAATGCTGTGGGTGCTTCAAGAACTGGCAAGTTAGTTTCATTTTAAAAAGGCTACCTTAGTTTACATCCGAGTCTTATTATGAGGATATGTGACTTCTGAACGCTCCCCATACTTGAGGTTTTATCTGAACAAGTAGTTGATACCACTGCTGCAGCTGCTAAGAATGCGAAGACTCTGATTTCCTTATTTAAGGATCTGTATACACCACTTATCTCCCAGCCATGGAAATGTTTCATTGGTTTAAAAAAATATGGTACAGGACTTCCCACACATCTTGTTTGTTAGCGAAAGTATTTGAAAGAGAAATAGTCCAGATATAGTGCAGGTGCAGAAGGAAAGAGCAGCTGTAGCAAAAATTCAAAATAGCTGCTGCCTTTCCCTAATACTTTCTAGCTCCCTAATATCCCAGGGATCCAAGCTTTAGAGTCATCTTTTTTTGCTTGAAAAGCAATAGCAGATACATGTACGTTGTAAACAACTTAGTGTTATGCAATGTTATTTGATCAGAAACCACAAGGACAGTTTGTCCCCCACATTCCATCTCATAAGGTTTACTTGTTTATTTGGTTGTTTCTCCAAAGAGTGCTTTGCAAACAGTTCCCTGCAGTCAAAGCAGTGTTTTTATTTCAGAGTATTTCTACTTAAAACTAGTTAAAGTAGTAAGTGTCTCTTTGATGTGGATGGATGCATCCTTCACTACGGCCTGGCTGTGCCTACTTCTCAATTGCTGGAAGAGACCGCCAGGAAGGGAAAAGACAGTAGAGACCTTTGTGCAGCAGAAACACTGAAAAGCTTAAAATGAACGCA
This sequence comes from Protopterus annectens, assembly GCF_019279795.1. Lineage (NCBI taxonomy): Eukaryota > Metazoa > Chordata > Ceratodontiformes > Protopteridae > Protopterus > Protopterus annectens. The sequence continues at coordinate 162,644,864 of NC_056748.1, forward strand.
AAACAGACCAGTCTTTAAAGAGATTCTTTGTAACTGGTTGGTGCAGTGCATTTCTTTTTTGTTTTGAAATGTACAGTAAACCTCATTCTACTAGAGCAGCAGGCACTAGGAGCAGCAGACACATCTGCCACATATTTCAGGAATGCTATTTCACAAGAAAGTTTGGAAGCTGCAACTAATTAAATATTTTTGAGTAGCCGGAGCTCAAAGACCATTTGGAATGTAAATGTATAATTAATTCTGGACCTCTGTGGTGGTGTTGTCTTTCGGCTTTTCCCGGTTAGGGGTCGCCACAGCGGAACTCCGGTCCGCTAATGATTGGCAGTAGATTTTCATGAACGCTGAGGTGCCAGCTCGACTTCCAACCTTCAACAAAGGCATGCCTATTTACGCATGTCTTTCGAACGCCCACCCAACCGTGGGGAGGACATGCAGACTCCACACAGAAGGCACTCCCCACACTCCAGCCGAGAATCGAACAGGAGAACCTCTTTAGTGTTGATATTTAACTTTGTATTTTCTCACTTGTTGGACTTTTATTGATTATTTTATGTGCATTGTTTTTTTTTTATTGTAATTTAATTGTAGCATTTGCTTTTAGTCACTTGATTCATATGTACTTAATTGTGTTTTGAAGATATTTTAAATGCCTGATGAAATTCTTCCTGTTAAGAAGGAAATAATTTACAGCTTTTTCTTTGTTCATAAAGTGCCTCTTTTATTAGCTACAGTGTGGATTGTGTTTAAGTCGTGTGTAAGCTGAGGTAAGTTTTAGGACATTACATGTATATTTATGACAGCTATTAGAAATTTATTCAGTTATCTGTTTATGCATTAGATGTTTTAATGTATCACAGTCTCATCAACTCATCAGGTCCATTACATAATCGTTTATTTATAAAATTCTTGTTTACTAGCATAGACAGTTCTGTGCTTGTTACATACATGAGACTTCTCAGATCTCGCCCCATATCACAGTGAAAACCAGGTTTAAGTAGTGAGAGTTCTGTAAGGCAGTCTTTGGGCAGCACCATGACATTATAGGAGCAGTAATTTTAGAGCACTGCAGTGTGTATTACAGAGAAAAAGAGAGGAAAATACGCAGCAGAATAAATTTGAGAAATTTCAGCCAGCCAGCATACAGACTCAAATCCACTTCCAAATAATGGCAGCATATTGAAAGTCAGCACTGATAAGTAACACTACAAGTGAATTATGAACAGTCGTAAGCAGTCATACAGGTTTTATACGGATTGTGTCTTGCTTCACTGAAACCAGAACAGATGAATTCCATTCAACAGGTCAACACTCACTAGGACTACTTATTTATTTATTTTTTATATATATGTAGAATGTTTGTTGAATTGGGAACAACACAACACCTTCCTGCCAGGCTGCTTTGGTGCAAATTAGAATGCAAGCTGAGTTGAATAATCCACAATCAGTTTATTCCAGAAGTAAAAACAGTAACAAATTGGTCAAGCGCTTTCATCCAGGAAACTCTGGACTTCATCAGAACCAATAAAACAATTAAAACACTCAATTTAAATACAATAGAACAACCAATGAAGAACATTGGGTGTAATACATATTAATTATGAATTTAAAAACACAGGAGCAATATACGTTTACATAAAACTATGTAACATTTATTAAATAAATAAAATGTTATATTAATGTTTGTTGAATTGTAATTGTCTGATCACACTTAGTTTTCAGCTAAGTGAGACTTTATCTGACTGGGTAAATTTTCTTCACCAGTGCAGTCATTTAAACCAGTCCTCATAAAAGCTGAAACCCATTTATAAATAAAAGCAACATACTGAAACGCAGCATTCATACATAGTTTTGTAAGTTAATCATAAGCAGTTAATTGTGACAGCTAATTATAGCATTTGCAGTAGCTATTTAAAAGAATTATTTAGCATACAAAGAGCACAGCAACATGGAGAGCGGGAGAGCACACACATGACAAGGTCCATTTCAAATTACTTTCTCTTATAACACTTTGTGGAGACAAATTGATAAAGTCCTAAGTTTTTGATGTATATGTGACGCCCATGCCCTGGCCCAGCAATCAAGGAGCCTCAATCCTCACCACTAACATCAGAGAGGGCGTGTCATATATGAGGAAAGGATAACAAATGCACACAGTGAAGTACAATTTCCCTTAGGAGTACACAGAGATCACAGTCAGTCCGGGGCTGGTCGCTCCCTTGCTCCCCAGGTCCTCAATAAGACTCCCCACTGGCACAGCTATAGGGTCCAGATCTCAGCCTAGCTGGGCAAGCTAAAATCTCCAACACCCTCTCTGTCCAACCAGTGCTTCGTGTCCCTGTCCAAGTAGCTGAGACACACACACGCTTTGAGATAAGAGTTTACACAACAACACAGACACTTCTGGGGCTGGCACAGGTTATCCAGCTGTGCCCTTTTTACCCAGACAATATTGTAGTAATTACTGCCACCACCCAACTAATATTATCAGCTACCCAAAGGCCCTTAAAAGGGTGTCCAATTATTACTGTGCAATATTATTATCCAATTGGTAAGTGTGACAAAACAGTCTCAAGGCTTATTAGAGTGACCTGGTACAGGATTCTTATGTACATGCAATGTACTCTTAGAGCTTAACTTATCTCTACACAAACCAGCCACAGTTAAAAGATTTTAAAATATTTAATAATAAATAATTAAAACCACAAGACAATACTTTCTGCTATACAGTGCTAGTCAAAAGAGTTCAGAGATCACACAGAAATACTTAAAATAAATCAGTAGTACAGTTCTGACATCACAGAAAAACACTTAGTCTAATCTTTGTAGTCCTAGCTATTTCTTCAAGAAAACACACTTCTAAGATAACTTACTTAAGACAACAGGCAGTGCTGAAGGTTGGATAGTTAAGACAGAAAATCCTTAATAATCTCTGGTTCTCACTGTTTAAATTGAAACTGCAGTTCTGCTAAAACATTAAATCATCTTTTACACTTTTCTGGTGTTCCCAGGCTGACAGAAACTGCATTTACATTATTTTACACTTAGAGCAATAAAGGACTTTCCACATGTAAATTCTGATCATTAACTTTAGCCTTAAAACAATAGGCAGGAAGCCATCATCTAGCTGGACAGGAGCCGACTTGTAAACATCAAAGGCAGTGATGAAATAATTTTAATTTCAAAGGACCAACAAGAAATGCTTGACTTAGCTTTCTTTACAGCAGAGGGCAATGTTGTGCCACATTGTTCTATGTTCAACATTCCACAGTATTAACAAATGATAGAATTCTGTACCAAATTCTGTTTGACTAGGCTGGCAGCCTTCACCCATCTCTACCAGTCTTCACAGTATAATTAACCACTGAAAGGATTAACTCACTGTAAATATTTGAAGTAGTAAAAGGCCAGTAAATTGAATCATTAGTTGGTTGTGCCTTAGCTAAGTATAAATTGATTTTGTTTCCTACTTGTAATTTGGGTGCTGTGTACCTTATTGAAGTCTCCATTACTCATAACAGCCATGTACCAGTTACGTATGACTGCTTTTTTAAATAAAATGCCTGCATCCATTTTTGCGTAACAGTATCAAATCATGATTGCATACATTATACTTTTTATAAAACAAATCCATTTGGCTAATATACATATTATATTTCCAGTGTTTGCAGTTAGATTTCTTTTACAAATTTCTCAAATCTGTTAGGATTATAAAAGGGTCAGTGTGTGAATTTCCTTGTAATTAATTGTCAAACGAGAGTAGTAGTAGTAATGTGTGCTGCATGATTTAAAATTAGTGTTTTGTCTTTTTCTGAAATATCAGAATTTGTATTGTGTTAAGAATCTCCAGTACAAGTCCAAAACAGGATCTTTATAAGCTGTCAAAACGTTGCATCCGAGACACCTTGTAAGACATAATAGTCTGTCCCCAGATATTTTGTCCTTCTGGTATAGTGTATAGTAAGAAGGAACAGAAGTTTTACCACTGGGCATACATTCAGATTACCATGTTAAGGCTGATGTGGTTTCCTTGGCTGAGTGTTTTATAGCCCGACAGTGTCAGAGGCAGTGCTTCTGTTCAGAATGACTTTGGGGGCTACCTTCTCTAGGGATCAGTCTAGCGCTGCAGATTTTGATGGGGACTGCGGTGCAGACAGTAGTGAACACTGTGAGTCCATCCAGTCTGATTCTTCGGAAGGTATTCTGGTTTAAAAAACCAAACAAGTATTCCACAGATGCTAGTTAGATGTAGAGATGTATTTGACCAGAAACAGTTTGGCACTGTACCAGAGATTGGCAGAATCTGTGATCTTACTGAGGGTGTGATTCCAAATGCTTTGACTGTTCCTCTTCTGTTACTGGCCTTAGAAGATGCCAGTAAAACTGCATATAATATTCCCTTTGGCTAGTGAACCAGTTTCTAGAAAGGCTGTGAGGAAGTAAAAGGTGTATTCTGTTCTTGTAGCTCTCTTTGCTTTGCTGTCAGCTGACCCAGCTGCCAACTCCAACAAGAAAGCCTTGGCTTCTTCTAAACATGCACTGCCAGATAAAATTGGTTAAGTGGTTAGAATCTCAGGGAAAGTTGTCTCAGTCTAGTAATTTACACTTCAGAATTTTAAATTATCAGGGCTTTTTGTGTTAATGTATTTTGGAATTTTCTTATGGTTTAGATGACTTTGCTGCATCTCTGCCTGCTGAACAGAAGTGTTGTATGCATTACATTGTTTCTAATGTGACTCTGGATGTTCTTCGTATTTCACTGTTGCAGTCATCACATTTGGGTCATCTGCCTGCAGGTAGCCTTCTGCTGGCCTGAATACCAGAGTCTTAGGATTTCTGCTTCGGATGCTGTCACTTCTTCCGTGACGTCAGGGGTATAAAACATGCAGCCGACGCCATTACATCAGTCTTTCTTGTCGTGCGGTGCCCTTAGCAGAAGCAGTTCGCAAGTGCCAGTCGGACGACTTCTGAAAAAATCGTTTTCGAGTTTCAGACCTGAAGTCTTCAAAAAGATAAGTACTCCGTTGGGAAACCTTTTTTCTTGCTCTAACCAATGGCAGAAAAAATCAACAATTGTCTTGCCTGTGGAAAGCCAAATACCTCATAGAGATTTTCATTCTTACTGCGCCACCTGTTTAAGCCAAGACCACGATGTCCCTCGCTGTCGGTTTTGTGCCGTGTTCAATGCCCGAGCTATTCGTTGGGCTATTTTTGTAGCTAAATACTTTTGTTCTCGATCTCCGTACTCTGAAATGGCTTTGTTATGCCATCTGACTACCAGTCTTCTGAAAAAATGTAAGGATAAAGACAGAGACAGACCGCATAGGTCCAAAACTGCCGACGGTGCTTCCGTTAAGCTAGTTGTCAGTACTCAATGAGGTGCTTTCGTAGCCCCTGATACCCACTACTACAGATTCGCAGGCCTCTACTGAGACCCATTCGGAGTCCGGTATGCCACAAGATGCTTCTTCGATGATGGAACCTACGGATGTCTCTACCTTGGATGGGTTTGGAGCTGCTGTGCAGGCACCGGCTTCTGAGGGTGTATTCAGGCCTACCGATTTTCATATTAAACTGACTGCTTCATTTCAAGCTAAGAATACCGAATTCCTCAGGCCTAAAGCTCTCACTATGCCTAGAAAACTGACGACCAGAGCGCATTCTCAGGCCCATATGCCTCAAAAACAAATGATTAGAATGGCTGAAGACCTTATTACCTTAATTAGGGGAAGCCAGCCTTCCCCCTCTAAGAGACCTAGAACTGATTTTATTTCTGACTCTTCTAATCAGGAATCTGATATCTCTGTTCCTTCTGACTGCCAGGACTTACTCTTAACTACTTATGAGGATTCTGATACAGAGGATTCCATTCGCTCTGCTTCCTTTCCAGAAGATTTTTCTTTTGGTGAAACCTTGCATACCCTTAGGGAGCATTTCTGCTGGGAAAGCCAGGACTATTCTCAGTCCAAAAAGTGACTTGGGGAATTTTCAAACCTGCCTCAGCACAGGCCTCTAGCTATCCCTCCTGTTTTGGAGATTGTAGATGATATTTTCTTGGAGTCCAGCCTTACCCCAGACACTCTGCCTCCAGCTCCCAGGAAACCTGACTGGTACTACAGAGTACCTGACTCTCACAAATTTCTTCTTCAAGAATCCTACTGCGGCTCCAGAGACCATTTCCTAAGGACCAAAAGGCATTAAGGCTGCTACTGCCAAAAATCCTGCCCCTTCTGATAGGGACTCTAGAGCCTTCGACAGATGGGGTAAGAAGGTATACACTTCTGCTACTTTGGCCATTAGGGCTTTAAATTGCCAGTTTCATATGTTAAAGTATCAGCAGCATATTATGGGACTAATTAAACAGAAAATGATGTTGATTCCTGACTGTGCTGAACACAAAGATTTGCAAGAGTTAATGCATTCTGCTGACCAAGTTGGTAAACATACTTTGCAATGTGGTTTTGATTCTTTGGAAGCATCTTGCAGGGTTGCTGTCACTGGGTCTGTACTTAGAAGGCATGCTTGGCTTAAGGAACAAAACAGCCAGATCATGTTGAAGCTAAATTACTGGATGCACCCTTAAACCAAGAGTGCCTTTTTGGCAACAAAGCAGAAGTCATCCTCAAAAGGATGGAGAAAAAAGCTTAATTCTATGCAAACTGTTAAAGATTTCTTACAAGTACAGCCACCTGGATTCAGTAGGCATTGGCTTTCAAAGAACTGGTCCTTTCCAGTCCCTTCCAAGCCTTCTCAGTCAAAACCTAGGAGCAGCAGACCACCAAGACTTCAGTCTCAGGCTATGCATAGATCTAAGCAGTGGAGGGCTCCCACTTCCAAAGCAGGGAGTAGTAAGCCAGCCCCCTATGGAAAAATGTCACAATGACTTATCCTTAACTCTTCCAAGCCCTGCTCAACTACTTGCTCCCTTAGGAGGAAAGCTTGCCCTGCATGCAAAAAACTTGAACTCATTACGCAAGGCAAATGGGTTTTAAACATAGTTTCCCCAGGATACAGATTCCACTTCCACTCACTCCCAACCCAAACTGGATGGCCAGACCTGCCCCCAAACCAGTGGGTGGAGGCCCAAAAACAAGTGCTGTCTCTCCTCAATATCAGGGCTATTCAACCTGTCCCAGCAGAGCAAAGGGGACAAGGTTTTTATTCAAGACTGTTCCTGGTACCCAGAAAAAAAAACTCCTGGCTTCCTATCCTGGACCCGTCTATTCTCAACACCTTTCTGGTGGTTCCAAAATTCAAAATGCTAACTCTTCAACAACGTCTTCCTATGCTAGCCAGGGATGACTGTTTGGCAACCCTAGAGCTTACCTGCACATCCCAATAAGGGAATCCTGCACAAAATACCTATGCTTCAGTTCAGGCTCCATGCACTATCAGTTCTCTGCACTTCCCTTAGGCTTATCTACTGCACCCAGGGTATTCACAAAGTGCCTAGCTCCAGCCACTGCATTTTGCAGGCAGAGAAATATTCAGATTTACCCATACTTGGACAGTTGCCTGATTCAGGCAGAGTCAGGACTTGCTGTTACAGCACCTAGCATTTGTAAAGAGGCTTCTAACTTCACTGGGGTACACCATCAACAAGAAGAAATCACACCTATTACTCTGCCGACAGATTGTATTCCTGGCTTGAACACAACTTCCCAGATGGCATTCCTCAGTCTAGAGAAACGTCTATTTGACAACCTACTTCAAACTACTGGCCACAAAAACCCAGATATCTGCAAGGAAAATCCTGCAAGCCCTGATTTTCATGGCCTCCTGCATTCTGTTAATTCCATATGCAAGACTGCATATGAGGAAACTTCAGTGGTATCAAAAAAGTCTATGGTGTCAGCATTCTCAGGACATGGAAACAGTGATTCCTGTCATTCCTTGTCTAATGGCAGAGTTCCTTTGGTGAGCAAAGGCCTGCTACCACAACAAGGGACTCCCTTTCACTCTACCCCCTGCCGCCCAAACCCTAACAACAGACACATCAGACTATGCATGGGGGGCTCACATGGCAGGGCATTGCATTCAGGGCAAATGGAACCCAAAACAGATGCACCTGCATATCAATCAAAATGAAATGTTAACTGTACAGAATGCTCTGACAGCCTTCAAAGACCTTATTCTTCCAGGACAACTATTGGTAAAGACAGACAACACAACAGTTATGTGGTACATAAACAAGCAGGGGGGAACCCATTCCTACCCACTCTGCAGACTAGCCATGGGTCTGTGGAACACAGCCTTGAGCTACCAAGTGAACCTACAAACTCAATTTCTTCCAGGCAAGCTAAATTAACTGGCAGACGACTTAAGCAGAAATCTCTTGGACCCACATGAATGGAAACTGAAACCCAAAATATTCAAGCTCTTGAGGAACAAATGGGGGACACCAGAGGTAGACCTATTTGCCTCCCCTCAGAACTACCAGTTGAACAAGTACTGCACCAGAACAACCCACAGTCAAGCTTGGAAAGTGGATGCCCTGTCCTTTACCCGGGAAAGCCTCTCAGTTTATGCCTTTCCCCCTCTGCCTCTCCTCTCGAAGGTTCTACTAAAGATCAAACAGGACAAGCCAAGGACAATACTGATGACACCAGACTGGCCATGCTAGCACTGGTACCCCCTTTTGAGCAGTCTGACAGTGCTATAACCATGGCACCTGCCTCAGACCCCTTCTGTGCTGTCCCAGCAGGCGGGCCAGGTTCTGCACCCCCATCTTCAAACCCTGAACCTTGCAGCCTGGCTAATTCCCTGAGCTCACCTCTAGCAACCCTCAGTAAACAGGTGCTGGATGTCATTTTTGAGACAAGGAGGCCTAGTACTAGAAAATCCTATTCAGAAAAGTGGAAAAGATACTGTTCCTCGAGCCAGGCTCAGGGGATGGGCACAACAGTGCCCAGCTCACCTCATATTCTAGATTATTTAACAGAAATGCTCCACAAGGGCCTATCTTTTTCTTCAATTAAGATTCATGCCTGTGCCATATCAGCACATTATAATACTGAACCACCCCTCTTTTCTCATCCCCTGCTAAAACAATTCCTTAGAGGGGCCAAAAACTTAAGAACCCCCCCCCCCCCCGGGGGAGCTCCCACTCCAGCCTGGGACCTTAACTTGTATTGGAAAAACTCACCCCCCCCCCCCTTGAACCAGCTGAAATTCCTTTCTTGGAAAACAGCTTTACTTCTAGCCATCACTTCAGCAAGAAAAGTGTCTGAACTGCAGGCCCTCATGGCAGTGGAACCCTTCATTATCTTCCATGCGGACAGGGTTTCCCTCAGGACTAAGCCATACTTTATGCCCAAGGTGGTGTCTAGTGTGGCTCTAAACCAGTCCATTCATTTGCCTACTTTTTTCCCCTAATCCTCAGAATAAAGGAGAAAGGGTACTGCATTATCTGGATGAACACAGACAGCTTAGATTCAATTAGGACAGGACTTAAGCCTCTTAGAAAGTCTGACCAGCTGCTAGTTAGCTTTGCTGCAGGGGCAGAGGGGAAGACCATTTCAAAGCAAACCATTTCTAAATGGATAGCCCATTGCATTCATTCTGCTTCAAACACCATGGAAAACCTACCCCACAGGGGATAAGAATGCATTCCACCAGGGCTGCATCTATCTCTACTGCATTTCTCAGAGGAGTCCCTATCAGGGAAGTCCTGGAAGCTGCAACCTGGAGCTCTGTACATACTTTCACCAAGCATTACCACCTGCCTATCTTTTCTAAATCCAAAGCTGGATTTGCCACAGCAGTCTTACAGGGCCTGATTGCTAGCCCTAATGCTCTTTAACTACGTCCACCCTTCTTTAGCTTTGGGAATCAACCCAAATGTGATGACTGCAACAGTGAAACACGAAGAACATAGTACAATTGTGTACACTTTCCATAAATGTAGATGTTAGAGTGTATTCACTGTTGCAGTCCTGGTTAGCCTCCCTACAGCCCCTGACATCTCTTGACTTTTACCTTTCCTTCTTGTTTGGCATATATTATATCATTTGTATTTGCTTTTTGCTGGGGGTGTTCCATACCATATAATTACTTCCTATTGAGGGGGCACCTGACATGTGGGGCAAGAAAAACTGATGTAATGGTGTCGGCTGCATGTTTTATACCCCTGACGACCAGACGTCATGGAAGAAGCGACAGCATCCAACGCAGAAATCCTAAGATACTGGTATTCAGGCCGGCTGAGGGCTACCTGCAGGCAGATAACCCAAATGTGATGACTCCAACAGTGAATACACTCGAACATAGGTTCATAGGTAGGTACTAGCCTATTGGCCCAGGGCCTATATAAGCCTAGCCAAGGTTACCCTGGCTTTTGCCACCCAAAAAAATAATTTTCCTGTGCCACTTTCAAGCAGAGCCACAGAAGTGATCCCCTGGGTGAATTTCCTATCTCCTATCCAATCATCAAGATTTGTCTTATTCCAGAGTATGGGAAGTCTCTGGGACAGGAATCTATCCCTCCAGCATGTTCTGTTTATTGTGGTGACAAGGTTTAGGTCCCTAGAGCATGTAGCTCATAGGGATTGGGATTTTTTTAAGTGGAGCATGTCTAAAAGCTCTGGGTTTGACATAGCTTTGTGTGTTAGGCAGAGATTGCCTCTGAGTAGGCAATATGCGATGGAGTAAAGCTGCAGTTTTTTGAGACAGTCTGCGTAGGGCATCTGTTTGAGGCCGGTAATCCTCTTTGTGAGGTATTTCTGTGGCCTTTCCAGTTGTAGATGTCTTGTGAGTTGCATACCAAAAGGGACATTGTACTCTATAATGGGTCTAATGAGTGACGAGTAGAGGGTTCATAGGTTCATACTAGGCTATCTGCCCTAGGGCATTTACAAGCCTAGCCAGAGTGTGTTTGGCTTTCGCCGCCCATTTTAAAATGAATTTTGCTATGCCCTTTTTCGAGGTTAGTATACTGTGCCTCTGTCTAACAGTGACACAGAAGTGATACCCGGAGTAAATCTACTATCTCCCATCCACTCATCAAGATTCCTCTTGAAGAGAGTCAATGAAGGACTCTGCCTAACCTGGACTGGGATTTTATTCCAGAGTGAAGGGAGCCTCTGGGTTATGAATCTGTCCCTCCAGCATGTCCTTTTTATTTCAGTGCTGAGGTTCAAGTCTCTTGAGCGCGTAGCTCGATGGGATTTGGATTTTCTGAGGTGCAGCATGTCTATTAATTCCAGGTTGGACATGGCTTTATACGTCAGGCACAGATTGCCTCTGAGCAGGCGGTATGCCACTGAGTAGAGCTGGAGTTTCTTTAACCGGGCAGCATATGGCATCTGTTTGAGCCCTTTGATCCTCTTGGTGAGGTACTTTTGGGGTCTTTCCAGTTGCTGCAGGTGTCTGGTAAGGGACATCCCAAAAGGGGCATTGTACTCAATTATGGGCCTAATGAGGGATGAGTAAAGAGGCACGATGACCTCCCCTGATCTAGATGTGAATCCCTTCATGATTAGGTGGGCTATATAAAATGTTTTTCTAACAACTTTGGCCACGTGGTTGTCGAATGAGAGATTGCTATCAACTTGGGTCCCCAGGTCCCTAATTACTTCTTCCGTACTTAATGGATTACCATCTATGTGGTAATTTGTGGGCACTTTGTTTTGCGAAGGGATGACTATACACTTTTTGGCGTTTAGCTTGAGGCCATGGCTCTGGCACAAGTTGTCTGTTTCTATAAGGCCCTTTTGGAGGATGCTTGTGTCGGCTGGAGAGTCGATTATGGTGCTCATGTTGCAGTCATCTGCGAACTTGGTCAGCCACAGTCCTTCCGTGTTGGCCTGTACCTCCGAGAAATATATACCAAACAAGAGAGGTCCCAGGACTGACCCTTGTGGGACGCCACTTGTAACTGGTTTGGAGTCTGACATGGCTCCAGCAATTCTAACCATGTGGGTTCTGTCCTTGAGCCAGTTTGCAACCCATCTAGTGACATAGGGGGTTATATTTAAGCTGGTGAGCTTATCTATAATGCCCGAGTGGGGTACTGTATCGAAGGCTTTTGCGAGGTCCAGGTAGGCTGTGTGGACCACTTTCCCCTCGTCAATGGCCTTGGTGACTGTTTCAAAGAAATCGACCAGGTTTAAGAGGCAGGATCTGCCCTTAACAAAGCCGAACTGGGTTAGGATCCAGTGTCTGTAGGTCCCCAATATCTTTTTTTATGAGGTCCATGATGGTCCTTTCCATAGCTTTGCAGACCAAGCTAGTCAGGCTTATGGGGTGATGGTTTCCAGGATCCGTTGAGGCACCACCTTTTTGGAGAGGGACCACTGTTGCTGTACGCCACTTTTTGGGTACATATCCTGTAGTAAGGCTGAGATTGAACATTAGTTTTATGTTTGGGTTTAGTTCTTCTTGGAGTTCATGTAGGACGCAGCCCTGGACACCGTCTGGTCCCATTGATGCTGTGTTTTTTGCTTTGGAGAGGGTGGCTCTTACCTGAGCATCTGAGATGTCAGGGGGGCAGCACTCTGCTGGGATAGATATTTGCCCTTTTGGTGGGAAAGGGGGGGAGAAGTTTGCGCTGAACTTGTCAGCTAGGATGTTGGCAATGTCTGTGGGTTCTGTGTATTTTTTGAGCATATCTGAGAATTCCCACCCAGGTTCCTAACATAACTAAAGAAAGCCTTGTGATTATCCTTAGTGTCCTGTGCAATTTTTCTCTCGAAGCTGGCCTTAGACGATTTTATGAGTGCCCGTAGTTTTTTGCTAATACTGATCAGAGATGCCTTCCCTTTTTGGGATTTTGCTCTATCATGTAGTAGCTTCCTCCTTCTATTGTATAGTTTGTTTATGGCTGGGGTCCACCAGACAGGACGCCTGCCTTTGGAGGATTGGGTCTTGGTTTTGTTTGGGATTTCATGATCCATGCATTCCTGAAGGTGTTCATAGAATGCGTTTATAAAGGATTCTGCGGTCTGGGCGTATTTTCCACAGGCCGGGGCTTTGAAGGATTCCACCTCGGTTTTGAGGAGTGTGAAATTTGCTTTAGAGAAGTTTTTCACTGTGGTTTTCTGGGCAGGGACTGGGGTCGGGATGTGAATATCTATTGAGATTAGTTTATGGTCTGATCTTACCAGTGAGGGATACACTTCTGGTCTGGAGCATAGAGTCCCCATGTTGGTGATGATCAGGTCCAGTATGTTTTCCCCTCTTATGGGAGTGGTAACAAGTTGTTCCATAGCATTTGAGTTTATAAATTCTAGGAACCTTTGGGCTAGGGTGTTGGAGCTAGAGTAATGCTCCCAGTCTATGTTTGGGTAGTTGAAGTCGCCCAGTATAATGGTGTTTGGAGAGACCTTCATATTTTCCAGTGTTCTCAGGAAGGCCGAGTGGGGTTCCTGGGTTTGGGAGGGTGGTCTGTAGCAGGCTATAAACTGGTAGGCAGTTTTACCCACTGTTAGTTGCACATGGATAGTCTCTGATGCTTCGTGCTGTGCCACCAACCTGGAGGTGTGGGTATCTTTGACGAATATTGATACTCCCCCTCCTTTTGTGGTTCGGTCCAAGTTTTGGCACCAAAAAACATGGTATGAGGTGTAGTGCCTGGGCGCTCTAGGCTAGAGGGGAACAATGAACTCTTTTTTTTCCTGGATGAGAAACCTTTGAGGTGTGCCACGTAGAAGGATTTCATGACTACTGTGGTGATGTGATTATCAAAGGAGAGACTACTGTCCACCTATGTCCCAAGGTCTCTTATCAAACTTTCGGTGTTAAGTAGACTACCGCCTATGTGGTAGTTCATGGGTACACAGTTTTTACCAAAAGGGATGACAATGCACTTTTTGGCATTGAGCTTGAGGCCATGGCTTTGACACCAGGCATCTGTCTCAGCGAGGCCCTTTTGTAGGATGTCCATATCTTTTGGACTTTTGATTATGGATCCTAGTTTGCAGTCATCTGCGAATGTCATTAACCAAAGACCTTCTGTGTTGGCCTGTAATTCAGAGAAGTAGATACCAAACAGGAGAGGACCCAGGACTGAACCCTGTGGTACTCCACTTGTCACTGATCTGAAGTTGGATTTGGAGTCTGCTACTTTAACAGTCTGGGTTCTGTCAGTGAGCCAGTTGGCAACCCATCTTGTGACATAGGGATTTATACCTAGTTTAGTGAGTTTATCTATAATTCCAGAGTGGGGAATGGTGTCGTAAGCCTTGGCGAGATCTAGATAGGCTGTGTGAACCACCTTACCCTCATCTACGGCTTTGGTGACTGCTTCAAAGAAGTCTATCAGGTTTAGGAGACATGATCTGCCTTTTACAAACCCGAACTGGGTGGGGTCCTGAGTTTGGAGATTACCAATGTCATTGTTTATAAGTTCCATGATGATAGCCGTGCAGACCAGGCTCATTAGGCTAATGGGGCGGTAGTTTCCGGGGTCTGTGGTGGCTCCCCCTTTGTGGAGTGGGATAACTGTCGCTGTGCGCCACTCAGTGGGCACATAGCCTGAGGTGAGGCTATGATCGAACATGGTACTTAGATGGGGTGCCGTTGCGTTCTGTAGTTCATGTAGAACACAGCCTGGGATGTTGTCAGGTCCCATGGATGCTGTGTTCTTGGCTTTGGATAGTGTGTTTTTTTACCTGTGCAGCTGTGATTACAGGAACTTTGCATTCTTCTGGTATAGAGATGGACCCTTTAGGGGATGACAGGGGGGTAAAGTTAGCACTGAGCCTATTTGCCAGGATGTTGGCAATATCAGTTGGTTCTGTATATTTAGTGCCATTGTGCTGTAACTCAGAGCAGATCTGAGTGTTGCCATTGAGATTCTTGACATAGCTACAGAATGCTTTGAGTTTGTCTTTAGAGTCAGTGGCGATTTTGTTTTCATAACTAGCTTTGGAGGATTTTATGAGGGATCTCAGCTTCTTATTGCGGCTGACCAGGGAGTTTCTCCAATCATTGGATTTTACTCTTTTTTTGCAACAGTTTCTTTCCGCTGTTGTAGAGTTTGTTTATGGCAGGGGACCACCAGATAGGCTTCCTTTTTTTGGAGGATAGCATTTTGGTTCTGTTAGGGATTGCATGATCCATGCACTCGTGTAAGTGCTTATAAAGTGCATTTGTGTAGGATTCAGCAGTCATATCTGTATTGTCCGTCAGCATGGGTGTCGTGAAGTTTGCCAATTCTGTCTTAAGAAGTGTGAAGTTGGCTTTGGAGAAATCTTTTAGTGTGGTTTCCCTAATGGGGGGTGGGGAAGGGATGTGGATGTCTATGGTGATTAGCTTGTGGTCAGATCTGACCAACGAGGAAGTGATCTCTGGTGTGGAGCACCAGTTGCCCATGTTGGTAATAACCAGGTCTAGGATATTACTGCCCCTGGTGGGGGTGTGGATAAGTTGATCCATGGCATTGGAATTTATGAATTCCAGAAAACGTTGAGCACAAGAGTTGGTGCATGAGTAGTTTTTCCAGTTAATGGTAGGGTAGTTGAAATCGCCCATTATTAGGGTGTTAGGTTATACCCTAATATTTTCCAGTGTATCAAGAAATGAGGAGTGGGAATCCTGGGGCATGGTGGGGGATCTGTAGCAAGCTACAATTTGGATTGCGGTCTTGCCCGGAGTTAGTTGCACTTGGATAATCTCGGATGCATTATGCTGAGCAACTAGCCTGGAGGTGTGGATATCCTTAATGAATATGGACACGCCTCCGCCTTTAGTGTTTCAGTCCAGGTTAGGTGGCCGAAAGGTGTGGTATGAATTATAGCCTGGTAATGCAGGGGTACTCTCTGGAGCCTTGAACCAGGTCTCTGTCACTGCACAGATATCGATGTTCTCCATTTTAAGGAGTGCCTTGAGTGAGTACATTTTGAGGTTTAGACTTCTAGCATTGAGTAGCAATACCCTCAGATTCTTCTTGCCTGTACCTGTTAGGGTGGTGAATTTGTCATTTGAACCTTGCCTAAAAATGGCACTATAGGGTTGGCTAGAGCCTTGGCCAGTATCCGGAAACCCAGGGGCGACAGGTGCAGGCCATCTCTGGCAAAGCATCGTGGTTTATCGATCATGTCATCCCAGGCAGACAGATACTGGATCCCCTTAGAATGACACCAGAAGCTTAGCCAATTGTTGAAGTCAATCATTTTGTCCTTGTACTGTGGTATCATTCTGGGTGATGGCAGGATGCTACTCAGGACTAGGGTCATACCGGCCTGGGCTACATGATCAGACAGCTCTTCCATGTCTCTTTTCATGTAGTCCAAGGAGGTACATCTCAGGTCATTCACACCAACATGGACAATGACAGTGTCATATTTGTACTTGTTGTGGAGTGACCTGAGTGCATGCGTTATGTGGCGGATCCTGGCACCCGGCAGGCAGCTTACGGTAACTTTCTCCTTGTTTAGCCTGGTGAGTGGAACATCAGTGTGCCTGTCTATAGAGTCATCTATGACTAGAGTGTTGGGTACATTGTTATGCCTTATGGGCTGTGGTTGAGTGGCACACTGAGTTTGTGGGCTATGTGTCATTTGGATTGTGTTGGGGGTGGAGGTTGCTTGTGTTTCTGCTTTGGAGGTCCCTGTTGCTTGGGCAGGTTTTTACTGAGAGCTTCTGCGAATGTAGGGGTGTGTTTTGTATTTCTATGTGTGTGTTTTGGTGGCGTAGGTTTTGAAGGACTATGTGCTGAGTGTGGTGTGGTGCAAGTGTTTACCTTCTCCTCTGTGGGCTGTCTAGTCCAGTCTTAGGTGAAGAGAGCTTTGCTTCCAGTTTGGCTATGTAAGTGCATCTCTCACAGGTTGTATTGTTGGGTGGTAGGAGGAGAGGGTTGTCTGTATACATGAGGCAATTACTGCATTGCCCCAAGATGCCCAGATTCATCAGGTAGACAGGAGAAAACACCAGGAGCTGACCCTTAGACATGCCTGGATAGGTGCTTATTTGTTAAGTACTAGAAACTGTTTTCCTCTAGACAGTGAGGAAAGTTGAGTGCTGTAGTAATTTGTAGCTTATTTAGTGCTTACAATAAGTTCTGAACAGGTGCTGAGCTTAAAGAAACAGACTTGAGTGCTGTAACAAAAAAAAATTGGCTAGTTCTAAGAAACAAAATTAAGCTAGAAGGCTTCCCTCCAACACAGAAAGGCTTGACGGCTTAGAAGCCTACAAATAGTCCTGGTCACAGCAAATCTATATCCAGACTAGACTACCCACAGGAAAGGCAGGGAACAAGCTTAGAATTTTTTTTTATGGTAAGTGCACACAACTGTACTTTTCAGAACATAATTTGAGGAACATATTTAAAGGTGCAGACATTGTTTCTAGAAATGTGGCCACTTCTGTTGCATTGAGAATTTTTGCTTGGTTACATTAGCCAAAAATTTCTGAGGATTTAGAAACATGAGCTTTAAATGCTCCATTAATATCTGAATTTGTGTTTGATCCTGCTGCAACCCAGGTTCCCAGATGGGTTGATAGAGGTAAATTGATGCATGGGGTATTCAGAATATTTTATATTACCAGGTTCTCCCTTAATAGAGCATCCAGTTTCAAAGGGCAGAACAAACAAAAATCCCATCCTAACAAGAGTCATGGTACTAAGATAAAATGCCAGTTGGATAATGCTTCCAAGCAAAGTAAGAGGTTTCTTTCCCATGCTAAAAAGTGACTGTGCCAAGACTCAGGACATCCCTGTCCCTCCTTCTTATCTCTCCTCCCTCCAGGCTGTAGCTTAACTAGAAATAGTTTCAGACAAGTGAATGTTGAGAGTAATACAGTGAGGATACTCTTGGCAGTGGACAGAAAGTCCTACCACATTCAGGGAAATCCCCCTGCATCCTACAGACCAAGCATGCTTGTTCTGTCTGGTACTCCTTCATAAATTGAAAGCAGGAATTATAGAATCAGTTTGTGCACCACAGAAAAAGAAAATTATTTTACACCAAAATGTTTTTGATACCCAGAAATGAGCTGTTGTGGAGACTAATGCTAGATTTGTCATACCTAAATACCGTTCTGAAAATACTGAAATTCAAAATACTTACCATGAACATGGTCCTACCCCCTTTTCCGGACCACTGTTTCATTGTTTCATGTAGAATTTACATCCAAATGTTTTGGAGACTAATGCTAGATTTGTCATACCTAAATACCTTTCTGAACATACTGAAATTCAAAATACTTACCTTGAACATGGTCCTACCCCCTCTTCAGGACCACTGTTTCATGTAGAATTTACATCTGAATGCTGTGGAGACTAATGCTAGGTTTGTCATACCTAAATACCTTTCTGAAAATACCAAAATTCAAAATACTTACCATGAACATGGTCCTACCCGCTCTTCTGGACCACTGTTTCACGTAGAATTTACATCCGAATGTTGTGGAGACTAATGCTGGGTTTGTCATACCTATATACCTTTCTGAAAATACCGAAATTCAAAATACTTACCATGGAGATGGTCCTACCCCCTCTTCTGGACAACTGTTTCATGTAGAATTTACATCCGAATGTTGTGGAGACTAATGCTAGGTTTGTCATACCTAAATACCTTTCTGAAAATACCGAAATTCAAAATACTTACCATGGAGATGGTCCTACCCCCTCTTCTGGACCACTGTTTCATGTAGAATTTACATCCGAATGTTGTGGAGACTAATGTTAGGTTTGTCATACCTAAATACCTTTCTGAAAATACCGAAATTCAAAATACTTACCATGAACATGGTCCTACCCTCTCTTCTGGACCACTGTTTCATGTAGAATTTACATCCGAATGTTGTGGAGACTAATGCTAGATTTGTAATACCTAAATACCGAAATTCAAAATACTTACCATGGAGATGATCCTACCCCCTCTTCTGGACCACTGTTTCATGTAGAATTTACATCTGAATGTTGTGGAGACTAATGCTAGATTGGTCATACCTAAATACCTTTCTGAAAATACCGAAATTCAAAATACTTACCATGAACATGGTCCTACCCCCGCTTCTGGATCACTGTTTCATGTAGAATTTACATCCGAATGATGCTTGCCATTATATGCCAATTACTCCTGACTTCAAAACTGAACACACAGGTGTCCTTAGACTACAACAGGTGCTATCTTTAAACTAGGAATTCTCCCCTGCTGTTTTCATGGCAAGTTTATCTTCCCAAGCCAGTTGTGTCTCATAGAATTCGCGGCATGTATCCTGCATCATATAACTCCACTAACATAAGTAAATCCAGTGTGACTTCCAACTTCACTAAAGATCCTTGCAGAACTTAAATCCCCAAGCCATCTGTATGTCATAGAATTCGCTGCACCTATCCTTTGTCAAATAACACCACTAACATAAGTAAAGCCAGTAAGACTTCTAAATGTGCTGAAGAACCTTGCAGAACTTAAAGGTATGTCTCTTTATAATACAAAAGGCATTAGTAGGCTGTGTTTTGCTGTAATCCTTAATGTACTGAACATAAATGCTTAAGCCAGCAGCATGGATTTCAAACCCCCCCCCAATGTGGAAACATTCTGATTTCTACCCTTCAGGTCTGTAAAAACACTCCACTCTGAACTGTAATTTTAGCCCTTCCATTCTCTAAAGAAACATTTATCCATCTTTTTTTTTGGTCTGTGATATATCACTATTACCCTCTCAGTCTGTCTTTGACTCAACAATAGCTGACTCGCTCTCTCACAGCCCTCAGACCAAGTAATTTCTTAGAGCATCCAACTGATTAATTTAAAAAGGGCTCTCACTCCTTTTAAAAGATAAAAAAAGCATTAGTAACAAAAAAAAGGAGTAACTATATAGATGTAACTTCAGAGCAAGTGATAGCTTATTTTTGAATTGCACATAACCTTGATTGGCTCATTCCGCTCCATTCGCCCTACGCTCACTCTGCTCCCCTGCCCTGCCCCCAATTCCCACTCACCGTTGCATACTCTTGATTTTATAGGTAACCTCCTTTACAAAGTCCCTCCCTTCATCCTCCCGTTGTCCAGTAATTACATCCCTCAGCACCATCTACACACAACACACCCTTAGACTTCCCACCACTCCAGCCCACCTAACAGTTCATTATTCACACCTGCATCTCCTGCTCACCCAACTCATACCCTCACCAAATGTAAATACCTCCTCTACCTCCACAACCTCACTCTCACTATGTCTCACTACTCCCAGTCTCACCTCCACTATACCCTCCTGGGATTAACCTCCCTATATTCACCTGTCTCTCCATAGCCGCCATCAGCACCTCTTATCTTCTCACAATCAATCACTGTATCCACCGCACATCCCCGCCCTAACGCACAACATTACTGTCAACCCCACTCATGTAAGCATATGCCCCACCATATACAACTTAACCCCCCAATGTACCATGCCCCTCCCATGTACCACTTCTGTCAATCTAAAAAGTAACAAGTCTACAATTTCACTACATAATCATCCAATACCTAAAATCTATCAACTGTGTAACTACCCGGCTACTACTAGGGAGACATTCACCCCAACCCTGGGCCATCAACCCATGTTAATAAGTCATGCACCCATCACTATCTAACTAAGCACAAACCCCCACCGACTTATTGATACTAAATATGAATACCCACAGTATCATGAATAAAATAGAAGACCTTTATGCTGACATCTCTTTATATAACCCTGATATTCTCATCACAGAGTCGTGGCTTAAACCACATATTAAAGATAATTTCATCACCCCAGCTGGGTATAACATTCTCAGGGCAGACCGGCTACATAAAAGAAGCAGTGGCTTAGCTCTGCTTCACAAAACCAACCTAAAACTCCAACTACTACAGAAGGATTCCCCCCAACTTCGACAATGCAGAGACACTATTTGCAAAACTGTCCCTTAACCAACATAAGCACCTAAACCTACTGGGTATCTATATACCCCCAGGTGACAAGCTTGACCACCCTAGAATCCGTACTTCACTGGGCCTCATACTCCCTCCCTCCCTCAAGAAAACTATTGTGCTAGGTGACGTAACCATTGACTGGAACTCCATCCACTCTCCCACTCCCATCCACCACATTAACCTATGTAACTTCACCCAACTTATAGATGCTCCGACACACATTGATAAGTCCACAAAAAGAGAATCTATACTTGATTGGATCCTCACAAATCAACCAAATACTGCCCATCAGTGTGGCACCCTACCAAACTCTCTGAGCCCCACTACAGCCTCACTTTAATTCTCGGCACAAACTTAACTCTCTCCCTTCTACAAACCCGGTCTAACAAAAATTTTCCTAGAGACCACTTCATAAGAGCCTTGCAGTATTGTCACTGGTCTCCCATCAAAACCCTTTCATTAGACAAAGCAGTTGATTACTTCAACTCCAGAATCCTAAATATCTTCAACCAACTAGCTCCCTTAAAAACAATCCGGTTACATAGCAACCCCACCCATTGGCTTCAGAAAACCACAAGATCCCTACTTAGAGCCAAGGATAAAGCCTGGAAAACCTGGCGCCACACCAGATCACTCACAGCTAGGCAAGCCTTTCACGAGCTTCGGAATAAAGCAAAAAAAGCAGGTTAAACATGATAAAATTACTGTAGCACTCAGCAAAACAAATACAGTACTAAACCAAAAAATTCTGGGCAACAGTAAATAACATCCTACAGCCCGGACGAACCATCACTCCCACCCCCCCCCCAATATAACAGGTACAGACCTGGACATAGCCTCCAGCTTTAATAACTATTCCACACCCTCAGTACAGAAACTCTTAAACAATATCACTTCTTCCAACACCCCATAACCACCTCAAACCCAAATCTATACTATACCTTTCACACTTGTCTGTTCCTACTTCTGCTGTCCAAAAACTCCTAGCCAAACTCAAACCAACCACCCTTGCAGCCGATAACCTTCCTGCCGAATACCTACAAACTGCATCCATAGCTATGGCCTATCCCATTTCACTTCTAATAAATAGATCCATCGCCAAACACACAGTTCCATCCTTGTGGAAAACCTCATATATCATACCACTCCACAAAGGTGGCCCCTCCCTAGACCTTTCCAACTATAGACCAATTGCAGTCCTGTCACCCCTCACTAAGATCCTACAAGGATGCATTCATCACCAGTTCCTCTCCTATCTCCTCACCAGCAACTTTCTCTCCTCAACCCAACATGGATTTCACCCAGTATAAAAAAACACAAGTTCAGTCCCAGCAAGGCAGCAAAAAATAAAACCCAAATGGAAATAAAAATAAAGTTTAAAGTTTTATTTTTTGCTGCCTTGCTGGGACTGAATTTGTGTTTTTTATACTTGTTTATTTTTCTTGTCCCATATCTTGGTCATTGGTTGTTAGCTTGTTTATGGATTTCACCCATCCCACAGCACCACCACTGCCCTACTCACATTCACCAATACTATAAACTCCCACAGGAGTCTAGGTAAATTGGTCTTGGCTACCTTCATAGATTTATCCAAGGCATTTGACACAATCTCATATAATAAACTACTGTCTTGTCTCTCTGACGTAAACCTTACCAACCCCACCCTACTGTGGTTTAAAAGCTATTTAGATAACTGCCAACAATCCGTCAAGTGGTATAACTCTCTATCTCCCTACTCCCAACCTTCTTAGGTGTGTCGCAAAGATCAGTCTTAGGCTTCCTTCTTTTTAATATCTTCACAAACCAACTCCTGTCAGCTACCTCTAAAGCTGACATAGTCCGGTACGCTGATGACACAACTCTCATATGCTCTGCAACCAATATCCAACTTCTCCAATACAAAAGCCCAAGAAGCCTTCTCTGAAATAAAGAACTGGCTTAACAACTC
The DNA here is from genome assembly GCF_019279795.1 of Protopterus annectens. Classification (NCBI taxonomy): domain Eukaryota; kingdom Metazoa; phylum Chordata; order Ceratodontiformes; family Protopteridae; genus Protopterus; species Protopterus annectens. Next base: position 162,667,649 of record NC_056748.1, read on the forward strand.
ATACTAAATCCCAAGAAAACACAACTATTGCTATTCCATCCTACTAAAATGAGCAACCTTACCTTCTCTGTACTGTCTGCCAACAAAACCCAAATCACCCCTGTCACTAAGGCTAAACTCCTAGGAGTTACTATTGACCAGCTATGTCAAACCCAGAGCTGTTGGACATGCTACACCTAAAGAAATTCCAATCCCTCTGAGCTGCATGCTCTAGGGACCTAAACCTTGTCACCACAATAAACAGGACATGCTGGAGGGATAGATTCCTGTCCCAGAGACTTCCTATAGTCTGGAACAAGCTACCCATCTGTGTCAAGCAAAGTTCCTCATTCGCACTCTGATTGGATGGGAAATAGGAAATACACCCCAGGGATCACTTCTGTGGCTCTGCTCAACAGTTGCATAGGAAAATAACTTTCTTGGGTGGCGAAAGCCAGAGAACCTTGTTGGCTAGGCTTACTTAAGCCTTTGGGCTGATAGCCTAGTACCTACCTGTGAACCAAATTCACAAAGCACATATCAACAACAATCACTAAAATCCTCAAAAAGCTATGTTCCCTCTATCGCTGTAAAATATAAGGCAAATGAAGAACACTCCAACCACCAGGCTGAAGAAACTTTTAATTTTTTAATAAAACAGTTAAAATCACGGAAGTACAAGCACTTTCAGGACTAGGCCATTCTTCAGATAAAAACACATTTCAAACAAGTCATATTTAAACAAGTAGCAGCCAATCATAACCTTAGTATAGCACTCTCCTCCTTTTTAAGGCAGATTTCAAAGGAATGACATAATTTAAACCAGGAGGTTTTTGAGCTGTTAACTCTATAACCCATTTCATCTCAATATATTCACTGTGATTCACCAAATCACCCCCCCCCCCCCGTGTTAACATTTACAGCCTGCAAAACTATGAACTTAAAGCTGTGTCCAGCATTCTGCCTGATGTGCTAAAAAAGTACATTGTGTTCATTCTTTAATCTGATAGCTGAAAGATGCTTCAAAATCATTTTAAAATACAATTTGTTTTACCCACATAAAATAAGCTACAGTATTGGCATAAAGCTAAATAAATTTTGTCATGTCTTGCAGTCTGCATATCTATTCAAATATTTTTTACTAGTTTTAGGATGTACAAACAAATTTTCTTCCATGATAAATGCACAGACTTTACACTGTCTGCACTGAAAAATCCCTTTTCATCGACTTATACTTTTATGCATGCTCTTATGTTCCTGATTTAAACAAATCTGTCAAGTTTTTCTTTCTTCTAAAACCATCCGAAGGGTTCCTACCCACTATATTAGCAGTCGTAACATCAGTGTGTAAAATTTTCCAGTCCAGTTATGTCTTGTAATGTCACATATACCCTGTATATCATTACTGTATGCCAACATCAACCTTACATTATCACCTCTGTCAGAAGCACATTCTGGCGGTCTTTCAGCTTCTGATAACTTATCTGTGGAGAACCATGGCTTTGCTTTACCCCTTCAATGAAACTTACTGTTATTTATGATAGCTTCTGTTTTAGTTTTTTTATACCCTCTTTTATTCAGATTAGCCCCTAACTCTGCAATTTCATTTTCAAAACATGTATCAACATTGCAGAGGCGAGAGATCCTGTTCACCTGGCCCTTGATTATGTTATCAAAGGTATGCCTTGGGTGCAATTCTGTCATCTGCCAACAACTTTTTCTGTACAATGATGTATTATAAGTACCCTTGCTTTCTCTTGTTAGAAGCACATCCAGAAAGTCTAAACTCTCTATTGAGCTATGCATATTGAATCAGAAAAAATTTGTGCTAGATTCTAAGTATGTAATAACATTTTCTAAGTCACTCAAGGTACCCTTCCATAAGAAAAAAATGTCATCCACGAATCTAACATAATCACATAGTTGTCTAGTCGGACTGTTCTGGGAAACAAATGTTAAATACATAAATATATGAAGAGCGACATCATAGAGCTTTCGGAATGTGTGTCTCAGGCTGGTACGAGCCTCGCATTGAGCAGCATTTTACCTTCTCCAAGGATGATGCCGCAATACAAACAAAAGATGATTGACTTTAATAATTGGCTTAGTTTCTGGTGTCATTCTGAAGGGGTGCAATATTTGTCAGCATGGAAGGAGATGGTTAACAGACCGTGATGCTTTGCCAGGGATGGTCTGCACCTCTCCTCTCTAGGCTTTCGAATATTAGCTAAAACATTGTCTTAACCTATAGTGCCTTTTTCAGGCAATGCCAAACTGAAAGTACATCCAATATAGCAAATCAAAACCAAGAAAATCTATAGGTATTACTGCTCAATGCTAGAAGCCTGAACAAAAAACTCCACTGCCTGGAAGATCTCTTTACCGTAGAGAATGCTGATGTCTATGCAGTCTCAGAGACGTGGTTTAAAGCCGCAGACAGCACACCAACAGTGCAGGATTATAATGCCTTCCACATATTTAAACTAGCTACTTTACAGGTAGGGACTAAAGGTGGAGGTGTCTCTATTTACATCAGAAATAAATATACTTCAAGGCTGGTCAAACAGGACAATACACTTGAGCTTCTCCATATTCAAATCACCATAGGTAAAATCCAATATCACTTCCTTGCAAGCTATAGGTCCCCCTCTATGACCCAGGAAACACACAACATGCATTTAAACTTATTAGAAACACTAACCATCTAACCCAATACCATATTCATGGGTTACTTTTATTACCCCACTATTAACTGGGAATCCTATATGACATCAAACTTAAATGCACAGTTATTCCTGGATTTTATAAACACAAACTCCCTGGACCAGATAGTCAATACATCAACCAGGGGTGCAGCCATACTGGATCTGGTCCTCACTAATATGGGAGACTACTGCACACCCCCTACTGTAATGCCTTCCCTGGTAAGGTCAGACCACAAAATGGTCTCCTTTGAAATAAAAATAAAACCTGGATCCCCAGCTAAACCGGGAATATTCAGGAACTATTTTAAGGCTAATCTCCTGCTATTAAGTGAGAATCCGGAAAAAAATTCAAGCACCTATAAACGAGACCACTTCTGCTTGTGCAGAACTGTTCATAGAAACCCTGTACAAACATTTTAATAGCTGCATAGAGGCAGCTGTACCCACCAGGAAGAAGTACAGAACTAACTCAGAAAAACTAGCCACCCTGGTAGAATCACAAAATCGATAGGCTGTATAACAGGAGGAAGAAAATCATGGCAACAATTAGGAGGTGCAGCACCAGCAGGATAAAAGCACTCTCATCAAACTAAACAAACAACCCAGAGGACAAATAAAGTCTACCAAAGCCAAATCTGAGGTAGGTTTGGCCTCCCAGGCCAAGGACCACCACAAAGCATTCTTTAGCCATGTCTGCAACCTCAAGGGCAATACACAATTGTGTGCAGAGCTCATTGTAATTGGAGCCACCTATACTGAGCCAAAACATATAGCAAACCTCCTGGCTGATAAATTCAGTTCCAACTTTACTCCTCTCTCCCCCTCAACCTTCCCTCAGGAAATATAATCAAATACAACTCCCCCTACTGTCACGAGGGAACAGGTCTTTATTGCTGTCTCTAACATCAAGAACACTGCATCACTGGGCCCAGACATTATCCTAGGATGCCTTCTAAATAGCATGAAACATGACCTATTTAACTGTAGCCTCCAAACAGCCTTCTTACCTCATGAATGGAGAAAGGCAACAGTCATCCCTCTGCTCAAAGGTGGTTCATCTTCAGACCCTGGAAACTACAAGCCTATAAGTCTCACTAGTCTTATATGTAAAGCCATGGAAAGAATTATCATGGAGATGATCAATAGAGATATAGTAAATCTCCAGACACTGGACCTAACCTAGTTTGGTTTCGTAAAGGGCAGATCATGCCTACTCAACCTGGTGGACTTCTTTGAGAAGGTCACCAAAGCAATATATGAGGGCAAAATTGTTCACACTGCCTACCTTGACCTGGCCAAGGCATTTGACACAATACCCAACTCAGGCATTGTTGACAAATTCAAGAGGTTAGTTATAAACCCGTATATCATCCGGTGGCTAGCCAACTGGCTCACAGACAGGACCCAGGAAGCTAAAACTGGGAAGTCCAACTCTACAAAGAGGCCAGTCACAAGTGGAGTCCCTCAGGGATGAGTCCTTGGACCGCTCCTTTTTGGCATTTACTGGGATCAGTCCTTGGACCGCTCCTTTTTGGCATTTACTTCTCAGAAGTTAAGGCCAATGCCAGTGGTCTCTGGCTGACTAAATTTGCAGATGATTGCAAATTAGGAGCTGTCATCGAATCTCACACTGACACAAATATTCTCCAGGAGGGGCTGACACAGACAAACAAGTGGTGTCAGAGTCAGGGACTAAAACTAAATGCCAAGAAATGTATAATAGTATCCTTTGGGAAGTCATCCACCCCTGGTAACTATCATATTGACAATACACCCCTTAGAGCTGACCCAGTAGTCAGGGACTTAGGGACACACATAGATAGTAATCTAGCCTTTGATCATCACATGTCTACAGTGGTGAGGAAATCATTCAATGTTTCACAACTTACAAAGGTATGGCATCTAAGTCCAAGGAAGTCCTTGTTTCACTGTATTCGGCATTCATCAGACCTGTCATTGAGTACAATGCCCCTTTGGTATGTACCTAACCAGGCATATCTAACAACTCAAGGCTCAAAAGACAAACCCACCACCGTAAATAGCAGAAGTAACAAAAACCTGAGGGTAATGCTACTCAGTGCCAGAAGTCTAAACCTCAGAATGCACGCACTCGAGGCACTCCTCAGTATGGAGAAAATTGATATATGTGCAGTAACAGAAACCTGGTTTAAGGCACCAGAGAGCACCCCAGCACTACCAGGCTACAACTCATACCATACATTTCGGCCACAGAACCTGAACAGAAATACAAAAGGTGGAGGTATATCCATATTCATCAAGGATACCCACACCTCCAGGTTGGCATAGCACGATGCTTCAGAAATCATCCATGTGCAACTAACAATGGGCAGAACTGCAATTCAAATTGTAGCTTGCTACAGATCACCCACCATGTCCGAGGACCCCCATTCTGCATTTCTGGAAACACTGGGAAACATAAAGGTCCTACCAAACACCCTAATATTGGGTGATTTCAATTACCCAAACATTAACAGGGAGAAATACTCAAGTGCTAACTCCCTTGCCCAACATTTCCTAGAATTTATAAACTCAAATGCCCTGGTTCAACTGGTAAACACTCCCACCAGAGGTGACAACATATTGGACCTGGTCATTACCAACATGTGCGACCAGTGTTCCACACTGGAGGTCAACCCCTCACTGGTTAGATCTGACCATAAACAAATCACTTTGGATATCCACATTCCGCCCCCACCCCTGGACAAGGAAACCACAGTGAAAAACTTTTTAAAAGCAAACTTCACGTTACTTAAGACCAAGGTGGAAAGTTTCAAAGCCCCCATGCTAAAGGATAATGCTGTCCTAGCTGAAAATTCCTTTACTAATGCATTCTACGGGCACCTGCAAGAATGCATGGAGCGTGTTATCCAAGTAAAACCAAGACTCACTCCTTCAAGAAAAGGAAGCCAATATGGTGGACTCCAATCTGGTGGACTCATGCCATAAACAAGCTATACAACAAAAGGAGGAAACTAGTACAGAAAAGAGTAAAATCCCAAGAAGGGAAGACATCTCTGATCAGTGTCCACAAGAAACTACGATCCCTCATAACGTCATCCATGGCGAACTTTGAAGGAAAAATTGCCAAGGATTCCAAAGATAACCACAAGGTATTCTTTAGCTATGTCAAGAATCGAAGTGGCAAGGCACAGATCTGCTCGGAGTTGCTGCAGAATGGTACAAAATACACTGAACCCGACCAATATCGCCAACATCTTGGCAGACAGGTTCAGTGCAAACTTCACCCCCTCTCTCACCCCCAAAAGGGCCCATAACCATACCAGAAGAATATAGAGTCCCTGAAATCACAGACACTCCGGTTAAAACAGCCCTCTCCAAAGTCAAAAACACAGCATCAATGAGACCGGATGGTGTCCCAGGCTGCGTCCTACACGAGCTCAAAGACAAACTCACCCCTCACCTAAACACACTGTTCAAACTCAGCCTCTCCACAGGCTACGTACCCATAGAGTGGTGCACAGCAACGTTTATTCCACTTCACAAAGGTGGAGCCACAACAGACCCCAGGAACTATCACCCTATAAGCCTGACTAGCTTGGTGTGCAAGGCTATGGAGCGCATCATCATGGAATTCATTAACAGAGATATTGAGAACCTGCAAACACTGGACCCTACCCAGTTCGGCTTCAAGGGCAGATCATGCCTCCTAAACCTAGTGGACTTCTTTGAGACAGTTACCAAGGCTATAGACAAGGGACAGGTGGTACACACAGCCTACCTAGACCTCGCAAAGGCCTTCAACACCATTCCCCATTCTGGTATAGACAAGCTCACCCTGAACATAAACCCCTACTTCACAAGATGGGTTGCCAACTGGCTCTCAGATAGAACCCACATGGTGAGAGGAGCTGGGTCGGACTCTAAACCGGTTACAAGTGGTGTTCCCCAGGGCTCAGTCCTAGGACCCCTGCTGTTTGGCATATGCTTCTCAGAGGTACAGGCAAGCACAGGAGGACTATGGCTGACCAAGTTCGCAGACGACTGCAAACTAGGGGCTATAATTGACTCTCCGGCTGACACAGACATCCTCCAAAAGGGTCTCACTGAGATGGATACCTGGTGTCAAAATCATGGCCTCAAGCTAAATGCCAAAAAGTGCGTAGTCATCCCCTTTGGAAAAAACAAAGTACCCACAAACTACCACGTAGGTGTTAGTCCCCTAAATAAGGAAGACGTAATAAGGGATCTGGGGACCCAAGTAGATAGTAATCTCACCTTTGATAATCACTTTGCCAAAGTGGTTAGAAAATCCTTCTACATGGCCCAGCTAATCACAAAAGGGTTCACATCCAGATAAAAAGAAGTCATTGTGCCCCACTGCTCATCACTCATCAGACCCATCATAGAGTACAATGCCCCATTTGGGATGTACCTTGCCAGACACCTGCAACAGATGGAAAGACGACTGAAGAAACTCCAGCTGCACTCTGTTGCATACCGCCAACTCAGAGGTGATCTCTGCCTGACATACAAGGCCATGTCCAACTCAGAATTGATGGACATGCTCCACCTAAAGAAAACCTTACCCCTCGAGCCGCACGCTGTAGGGATCTAAACCTCACCACAACAATAAATAGGACATGCTGGAGGGATAGGGATAGATTCCTGTCCCAGAGGCTTCCCATGCTTGGGAACAGGATTCCAGTCTACATTAGGCAGAGCTCTTCGCTAACACTCTTCAAAAGAAACCTTGACGAGTGGATGGGAAACAGAAAGTTTACCTCAGGGATCACTTCAGTGGCTCTGCGGGACAGAGGCACAGGGAACTCTTCTAAGGGGGCGGCAAAAGCCAACACATTCTAGCTAGGCTTATAAATGCCTTCAGGCAGATAGCCTAGTATCTACCGATGAACCTATGAACTGGAATGTCCACAGAGGTTCCCTCACTAAAATAATACAGGGCATAAGTAATATGTCCTATGCAGACCACCTCAAGGCCCTAGCTCTGTATTCTATCTCCTACAGGCTTTTAAGAGGAGATTTATGCCTGGCATACAGGGCATTGTCAGACACCACTCTGATTGACCTCCTGCATATCCACAAAACAAACAGTACCCGTTCTAAAGACTTAAATCTTGCCTGCGATATAAATAGGACCTGCTGGAGGAGATGGGTATGTATCCCAAAGACTACCTCGTCTATGGAACAGACTCCCCATCCTTGTAAAGCAGATTTCATCCCTAGTCCAATTCAAGTGCAACTTGGACAATTAGATGGAAAACCAGAAATTCATCCCTGGTTTGGCACATATGTCGCTGATGCAAACAGGTAACCTGTAAATGGTTCATCTCCCAGGCCCATGCTTACACTTATAAAGGGCATCAAAACTCGTCAGAGTTTTGGGATAATGGCCAGGCTTAAAAAGGCCCTTGTGGTCAGAGAGTCTCTTTCTCTCTCTCTCTGGGCAGCACAGTGGATAGAATTGTCACCTCACAGCAAGAGGTTCCCAGTTCGATTCTCTGTCTGGGTGCCTTCTGTGCGGAGTCTTCATGTCTTCCCTGTGTTTACGTGGGTTTCCTCCAGGTGCTTTGAATTTCTCACACATTCCAAAGACATGCAGTAGGTGGACCGTGCACTAAATTGGCCATAGGTGTGTGTGTGTGTCTGTGTGTGCATGTTTTGTTGACGAACAATAGCGACAGGGCTAGCCATCAGTTGGTATAAACCTTGGCTCTAAATAATTGCCTCTGTTGAAGTGACACCCCAACCCCATGTGCAAAAATGAGAAAAAGGGGTTGTGTATGGATGGATCTCTCCCTTGGGTTGTGTATGGATGGATCTCTCCTTAGGGTTGTGTATGGATGGCTCTCTTCCTAGGGTTGTGTATGGATGGCCCTCTCCCTAGGGTTGTGTATGGATCGATCGCTCCCTAGGGTTGTTTATGGATGGATTGCTCCCTATCTCTGATGGATTCCACTATCCAGTCGGTGAGAGAGAAGCTGCTTCAGGCAGTCCAAGCCACAGAGATAAGCATTTGTCAATGTTGTTCAGATTGCAAGTAAGATTTTAAAGAGTAACACTGGCCATCAGGTGAGCCCAGATTGTGTTAATGTGCTGTTTTCTGTCCTACAGGCTGTGAGTTTAAGACATGCCATTTAAAAAAGATGTGTATGTAAGTCTTAACACATTTCTCCATGTGTACTGGTATCTAGTACATATTGTCCAATAGCTAATATAAGTAATCTGTTTTGGTATTCCAGTGCAACGAAAGAAAACATTCTTTTATTGACATATGTATGAACTGCTGTAGGTGTTAAGATCACTTTTTTCCACAACACTGTTAACTCCGATAGGTGTAAATGATGAATTAGCAGACACTTTACAGATTAAAGACAGTTTTCTCACGTCATATTCCACAAGGTGTGCTTCTTGTATGAATATAATATCTGATTTAATTTAAAAAAATTGAAAAGCCACTATCCACTCCATTGACATTTTTTTAAATAATCAGTGCTAAAATAATTGTGTGATAATATACATTAGAGTTGAAGCTGACATTTATGTTAGCTAAATGTTAACTGTGTTGTTTTAACTGGAGTGAAAGAACAAAGTGCGAGTCGTGTTAATAATGAGCTCGAACTTGAATAGTAAGTGTTGTCATTTAAAACTTTCTGATTACATAGCTGTAGTAGTGCTGTCTAGAATGCAGATGTACATAAATCCAAAAAGCATTTGATTTGTGTTCATCATGTTCATATCCATCACTGCATGGGTTATATCTTGTAAAGATATAACAGCTGGCCTGATTTCAAAGCTTCAGGGCACCTTCCACAGGTCTATGTTATGTAATCGAACTGCCAGATGTTCGAACAACAGAAGTTTGAATGGGGAAGTTCGAAAGTTGAAAATGTCATAGCTGCGGAAATCCGAATTCTTTCCCTGGGAAAGAATTTGGTTGGCTTTTTCTGTGGCTTCGACATTTTCTCCACTGTGGTGCGAAAGTTATGGAACGGGTTAAGGTAAGTGTGGGATTGTGACGGACGTTGGGGTTAGCGTGCAGGTAAGGTAATTGTGCGATAGTGACTGACTTTAGGGTGCAGGTAAGGTAAGTGTGCGATAGTGACTGACTTTAGGGTTAGGGTTGCGGGTAAGGTAAGTGTGCGATAGTGATGGACTTTAGGGTTAGGGTGCGGGTAAGGTAAATGTGCGATAGTGACGGACCTTAGGGTTAAGGTTTGGGTTAAGATTAGTGCATAGATAGTTGTGTATGTAAGATTTAGTGTAGGTTTATAAGGTTTTTGACATGCTTGTGTTGTGTGTGTGAAAAAATTTGCTGTCCTGAGGTTTCAGTGTTATCATATTTTGAACTTCCAAGTTCGAACTTATGGTGTTCAAAATTTTCATAGTTCGGTTATGTGACATAGACCCTTTTACACACGCTCAAACTGCTAGTCTGCTCAACCTGAGCTGATCAAAAATACAGGTTTGTATGCCAAGCCCTTCTGGGATTTCCTGCAAGCAAAGAGTACAGGAAAGCCGCACCATTTGTGGTTTGACCATGGAATAGACTACCAGCCCCATGGTCAGTCCTTTTTTTTCATCCACAAAAAGAAAATGTTAAGCAAGCAGCTTTTGCCACCACAGCAGACTAGCAATTTTCCTCAGTCACAAGTGAGTGCCTGTGCTGTGGCTGATGTTCTTCGTGTTTCACTGTTGCAGTCATTACATTTGGGTAATCCTGCTGGCAGGTTGCCCTCAAGTCGGCCTGAATTCTAAAGTCCCGGGTCCTACGTCTGCTGCTGTCACCTCTTCCCTGACATCAGGTCTTCAGGGGTATAAAAGCTATATCTGGGTATATCTGGAGCATTTCTCCCCGGGCCTCCGCTGAAAACAGGCTCTGTGGAACCTAGTCGGACTTTCCCGGTCAACAAATGATAAATAAAAATAAAAGATGCAGCCAATGACATTTTTTTTTAGTCTTTCTTGCTGCGCGGTGCCCGAAGCAGAAGTAGTTCGCAAGTGCCGGTCGGCTGACTCCTGCGATTTTCGTGTTCGAGTTTCAGATCCAAAGTCTTCAATAAAGCTAAGTACCCCGTCGGGGAAACTTTTTTCTTGCTCCAGACCGATGTCAGAAAAAGTTAATAATTGTATTTCTTGTGGAAAGCAAATACCTCATAAGGACTTTCATTCTTACTGTATTCCTTGCCTAGGCCCTGATCACAACATTGTTGGTTGTCGGTTTTGTGCTAGATTTAACCAACGCACTAGTAAGCGTCAGTATGATTTTCCTTTAAACTATTTTGGACGCTGGTTTAATCAGAAATGTCGTCGGATAGCCACACGACTACCAGAGTTCCAACATGCAAAGAAAAAGAGAGAGAGAGACAACCGAGGCCCAAAACTGATGACGAAGCTTCTTCTAAGCTAGTCGCCGGTTCTGAGTGAGGCGCTTTCGCAGCCCCTGACACCCGCTACTTTAGAGTCGCAGCCACGTGGAGTCGGCCATGCCACTGGAAACTCAAGGTATTGTAGCCTTGGATATTATTCCTTCAGATGGGTCCGAAGCCGCTTAGCAGGCACCAGCTTCTGAAGGTGTATTCAGACCTAAACATCTTTACATTAAGCCAACCTCAGCTTCAAAGGCAAAGACTAAACCACCTTCTAAAGCAAAGAAACAAACTCAAGAGCCACGTGGACAGGCCTCTATGCCCAAAAAACAGATGCTCAAAATGGCGGAAGACTTAATTACCTTGATCAGAGGTTCCCATCCCCCTCCAGATAAGAGGCCTAGGCAAGAGACTGACTATGAATCTTCAGATCAGGTATCTATTTCTTCTGATTCCTCTTCTGACCAGGAATATTCTCTTCCCCCCTATGAGGATTCTGATGCTGAAGAATCTATACCTTCAGCTTTTCTTCCAGACGACTATTCTTTTGGGGAAACCTTGCATACCATGAAGGGAGCATTTCCACTGGGAGAGCCAAGATTTTTCAGAATCTAAAAAGAGGCTCAGGAATTTCCTTTTACTACCTCAACACAGGCCATTAGCCATCCCACCTGTGTTAGATATTGTAGATGATGTGTTTTCGGAGTCTAGTCTTACCCCTGACTCCTTACCTCCAGCTCCTGTTAAGCCCGACAGATATTACAGGGTTCCTGACTCTCATAAATTCCTTTTTAAAAACCCTGCTGCAGACCCAGAAACTATTTCACAGGGTCCCAAAGGAGTTAAGGCTTCCGCTGCAAAAAACCCTACCCCCTCTGATAGAGATTCTAGGGCACTAGATAGAGGGGGGAAAAAAGGTTTACGCATCTGCTACCTTGGCTATAAGGGCCTTAAACTGTCAGTTTCATATGCTCAAATATCAACAACATATCATGGCATTGCTTAAACAGAAAATGTTGTTAAACTCTGAATGTGCAGAAAACAAGGAAATGCAGGATTTATTGCATGCAGCTGAACAAGTTGGAAAGCATACTTTGCAATGTGGTTTTGATTCTTTGGAGGCCTCCTGCAGGGCCGCAGTTATGGGTTCTGTAATTAGGAGGCATGCTTAAAGGAACAAAATCTGCCTGATCATATCAAAGTTAAATTATTAGATGCACCTTTACAGCATGATACTTTATTTGGTGTTAAGGCAGAGGAGGTGTTAAAGAAAATGGAGGACAAAGCTAAATCTATGCAAACTGTCAAAGATTTTTACAAGTTCAGCCATTTAGGTTTAGTAGACACCGGTCTACAAAGAATTGGTCCTTTCCTGTGTCATACAGACCTCAAAGGGGCAGATCCAGACGCCCTAGAGGCAGATCCCAGGTGCAAGGTTCATACAGGTCAAAGCAATGGGGTGCTTCTACTTCCAAAGTTGGAGAAGACAAATTACAGCCATACAAGAAACAGTCCCATTGACTTCCCCCTGCCTGCACCAAGCACTTATCTCCTGGCAGCACCCTTAGGGGGAAAATTAGCACTTTTTTCTCAAAATTGGCACATTATAACTCAGGACAAGTGGATTCTAAATATCGTGTCACAAGGGTACAATTTCCATTTCCATTCCCTGCCAAAGGCAAACGGCTGGCCAGATCTGCCAAAAAATCAATGGGCAGAGGCACAGAAACAAGTCTCATCCCTCATGGACATGAGGGCCATTCAGCAAGTGCTAGAGCAAGAGCAGGGACAAGGATTTTACTCAAGACTGTTCTTGGTACCCAGAAAGGACAAGACCTGGAGACCAATACTGGACCTATCGATTCTGAACACGTTCCTGGATATACAAAAATTCAAGATGTTGCCCTTGCAGCAGCTTCTGCCCATGCTGGGCAAGAACGCTTGGCTTGTGACTCTAGACCTGAAAGAGGCATACCTGCATGTCCCAATCAGACAAATATGCAGAAGATACCTCAGATTCATGGCTGGCTCAATGCATTACCAATTCTCTGCACTGTCCTTTGGCTTATCTACTGCGCCCAGGGTCTTTACAGAGTACCTGGCACTAGTAATTGCATTCTGTAGACAAAGAGGAATACAAATGTATCCTTACTTGGACGACTGTCTAATTCAAGCAGAGAACAAGGTCATTCTTCTACAGCACCTGGCGTTTGTGAAAGGACTTCTAACATGCCTAGGGTACACAATCAACGAAAAGAAATCAAAACTAGTACCCTCTCAAGAGATAATATTCCTGGGTGCAAGCTTAAATACAACTGCCCAGATGGCTTATCTCATGCCAGACAAACAAAGGCAACTGACTACCTATTTCAAAATGTTGGCAACAAAGGCCCAGTTATTTGCAAGAAAAATTCTGCAGGCTTTGGGCTATATGGCATCCTGCATCCTACTAATTCCATATGCAAGACTGCATATGAGGAAACTTCAATGGTACCTAAAAAGTGTTTGGACTCAACATTGCCACAGCCTGGAAACAATGATTACTCTCATTCCCTGCCTACAACAGGAGTTTCGATGGTGGGCAAAGGCTTGTCACCAAAACAAGGGACAGCCATTCACATTACCCCCAGCCAGGCAGACACTAACAACGGATGCATCAGATTATGCCTGGGGGGCCCACATGGCAGGAAGAGGCATTCAGGGCACCCAAATGCATAGAGATGCTAGCTGTTCAGAATGCCCTGACTGCCTTCAAGGACCTACTTCATCCGGGACAACTACTAATAAAGACAGACAACACCACGGTCATGTGGTATATAAACAAGCAGGGGGGAACACATTCTTAGCCCCTTTTCAGACTAGCCATGACTTTGTGGGACACAGCATTAACTTACCAAGTACATCTGCAGGCACAATTCCTGCCAGGAAGGAAAAATACTCTGGCAGATGAACTAAGCAGAAACTTCATGGATCCCCATGAGTGGCAGCTGGATCCACAAGTCTTCAGCATGATAACAAGGAAATGGGGATGCCCGGACATAGATCTATTTGCCTCCCCTCACAACTACCAACTAAAAGGATTCTGCACAAGGACTTATCACAGACAAGCCTGGAAAGTGGACGCCCTATCTTTCAGCTGGAAAAACCTATCCGTATCTGCCTTTCCCCCACTGCCTCTCCTCCCCAAGGTACTCCTAAAGGTCAAACAGAAGAAGCCAAAAATGATACTGATTGCCCCAGATTGGCCTCGCCAGTACTAATTTCCAATCCTAAAGAACTTGTCTCAATGCCCAGCTTGGACCTTACCTCAAATGCCTCATCTACTGTCCCAGCAAAACAGTCAGATCCTGTACAGCCAACTCAGGAATTTAAACCTGGCAGCATGGCAGATAATGTAGTCATACAAAACACACTTCTCAGTAAAGCTGTGATGGATGCCATTTTGGAGGCCAGAAGGCCTAGTACTAGAAAATCTTATGCTGGAAAATGGAAGAGATTCTGTGCTTGGAACCAGGCACAAGGAACTGATACAGCTGTGCCAAATATTCCTCCGATTTTACAATACTTAACTGAGATGCTGGTCAAAGGCCTATCTTTTTCATCTATTAAAATTCATGCCTCTGCCATTTCGGCTCATTACAATACAGAGCCACCAGTCTTTTCTCATCCTTTATTAAAGCAGTACTTTAGAGGAGCCAGAAATTTAAGGCCTCCAAGGAGATCACCAATGCCTGCATGGGACATCAACTATGTCTTGGAAAAACTCACCCTGCCTCCTTTTGAGCCAGTTGCTACTGCTGATATAAAGCTTTATCTTGGAAAACAGCTGTGCTCCTAGCAGTAACTTTTGCAAGACGAGTTTCAGAGCTACAGGCACTCATGGCTGTGGGAACCTTTTATCATTTTTTTTATCCAGACAGGGTCTGTCTGAGGACAAACCTAACATTTATGCCTAAGGTGGTGTCCAGTGTGGCTCTTAACCAAACTATTCATCTGCCAACTTTTTATCCAAATCCACAGAACAAGGGGGAGAGAATTCTGCATTCTTTGGACGCACACAGACAGCTTAGATTCTACTTGGACAGAACCAAAGTTTTCAGAAGGACAGAGCAATTACTAGTGGCATATGCTGCAGGATCACAAGGAAAGGCTATCTCAAAGCAGACTATTTCAAAGGGGATATGCCACTCCATTCGTTTCTGCTACTTACACCATGGCAAACCAGTGCCTAAGGGCATCAGGCCACATTCAACCAGAGCTGCAGCCAATTCAGCAGCCTTTCTTAGGGGAGTACCAACCAAGGACATTTTAGAGGCTGCTACTTGGAGTTCATTGCACACCTTTACAAAGCACTATCATCTGCCACTCTACTCTAAATCCAGAGCAGGCTTTGCCACTGCAGTTCTGCAGGGCCTCCTAGCCGCTCCTAACACTGTTTAGCTCCAGCCTCCCAACCATAGCTTTGGGACTCTACCCAAATGTAATGACTGCAACAGTGAAACACGAAGAACATAGTACAGTTGTGTACACTTAACATAAATGTAGATGTTCGAGTGTATTCACTGTTGCAGTCCAGGTTACCTACCCGCCATCCCCCTTTCTTCTGATGGAACCTATCTTTCCTTCTCTAATTTATACAACCTGTGTGGTGTATTTGTTTGTAGATGAAGGTAAAGTTTATATTG
The DNA here is from genome assembly GCF_019279795.1 of Protopterus annectens. Lineage (NCBI taxonomy): Eukaryota > Metazoa > Chordata > Ceratodontiformes > Protopteridae > Protopterus > Protopterus annectens. The sequence goes on from NC_056748.1 coordinate 162,683,387, forward strand.
GTGCATGTATTTATATATGTATAAAATTTGGCTACCCTTTTAGGGGGCACCTGACATCTGGGGCAAGAAAAACTAAAGAAAATGGCGTCGGCCGCATCTTTTATACCCCTGATGACCTGACGTCAGGGAAGGGGGAACATGTGCATTTATGGTAAGTGTACACAACTGTACTTTTGTTGTACCTCAAAGCACTCATCTTTTACCCCAGATCCCACTGGTGTAACACTTAAAACCACTTTGAAGTTAGCCACATCTTTCTCAGCTGTTGTGTTCCCCTTAGTGGCAAGGCAGAGCCACTCATCTGTCCTGGGAGGGGGGATGTGAAGGCTTCACTGTTTTGTCAAAATTTTGTACCCACCACTGGGGAAGCAGCTGCTGCCATTAAGAAAGGTTGGCCCCATTTTTCCTGTGAAAAAGAAACAGAAAGCTCAATACATATCCTCCTCGAATTTATTTGAACAGGAGTAATTTACTGGGGTGGCTTGGGCTTGAGGTTTAATTCAGGCTATCGATCCTTCATATAATTTTTTTCTGGTAAAAAAAAAAGAAGGATACCACTTTTTCCTGAAGAGATTCAAGATTCTGAATTTGGACAGGAAGATTAAGGGACACACACAGGACTTTCTCCTGAGATTTCTGATTAAGACTCAAAAGTGAGCTCATTTTCGGATTCTCTCTGTCAGAGTTTATCTTTCTCTAAGACTGTTTTCAGAATGGCCCAGTGTTTTCAGTGCAAGTTGTTACTGAAGGAATTTCCTGACACTTCACCTATTCCCATATTTCTGTCAACTTTGGAGGATGTGTGTGTTACTGCTTGCAGTTTTCCTGATTGCTAGCCAGCTGCCCCTTAAAAGGCAAATAGGATGCATAAAGTTCCTGAGTGTTTTAAGTTTAAAGACACATTCCCTGAACCTGACCCTGCAGCTATGACTTCAGTTAATCCTAGTGCTGCTAAATATTTAGTTCATTCCAATCCTACTGTTCCTAATAAGGAAGGAAAAACCATGGATAAGTACAAGGAAAAGTGTACAATTCCGCTTCTTTGATTTTTCAGAATTTTGAACTGACAGATTCATATATGTTAGTTTATTCTGACTAATTGTGAAAGAATAAGGAATATTTTGTCTGCATTTTCTTCTTGTGAGGAGCACTCTGCTTTGACTACTTAGTTTTTTGTATTGTACAAGTCACTACTCATTGTTTGCAGGGTGTTAGCAGTCAGTTGATACTTCAGGGGCTGTGCTCATTGGTGCTGTGTTGAAGGGATTTGCTTGGCTACGTTCTCAGAACCTCCCAGATGATGATAAAATGAGATATTAAATTGTCCTTTGGATACAGATTTAGTTGTTGGCCACTCTACTGCAGAGGTGATAAAACTTTGATGAGAGGGGTTGATACAGGAAATTTCTAAGATTTTTCAGCTCTCCTTTTCCAAATTTCCTAATGGATTCTCTAACCCCTCATCCAATTTTGGCAACCCCCCCCCCCCAAAAAAAAACAAAAATAAATAATCTCAACAGAATTCAGTTAAGCAGACATACGAAGAAATGACAACAGGGTTCCAGAAAGAATTCAGGAACCCCCCCCCAAAAAAAAAAGGACAGTCCAACAAGATAAAATGATTATTTAAGGGTCCCTTTTCCTTTCCAGAATGTCTGATTCTCCATTTTTCTCTTTGGCAACCGATTCAGACAAATGATCTCTGAAGATCATTCTTCAAAGTTAAAGATGGCAGTATAAGGAAATTCTCCCTTTCCAGGGGGCAGTCCCTCGTCCACCAGACCAGACTCTACTATTTTCACCTGTCCTTCATCACATTCTGTCCCAGAAGTTATAAAACCACGCCCTCTTTCCCAGGTGGGAAAAAGGCATTATTCAGGGATGTTTCTTGTGCCAAAAAAAGGAAGTGCTTGGAGACCAGTTTTGGATCTTTCTTTCATTTATTTGCATTGAGTTTGTGAATAGTACCCAAGTTCAAAATGCTCTTACTTAAACAACCTGTTACCTCTTCTTCCTCATTCAAGTTTTCTGTGTAACTCTGGATATAAATGGCTAAGCCATCTCTGAAGGTTCTGTGTATCCAGATCGCATTATTAGTTCTCTGCCTTACCCTTTGGACTATCCACTGCACCATGGGTGTTCACAGATTCTAACTCTAGTTATAGCTTATTGCCAGCTACAAGGTATCCCACATTTTTTTATATTTAGATGCAAAGCCTTTTTCACAGTCTCCAGAATATCTCACTTGGGTTACTGTGAAGGAGTACTTAAGGATTTTGGGTTTCATGGCATCTGTGACTTACATGATACCCCTGGCAAGACTCATGACACATGAGAAAGATGCAAATGGTATCTAAAGTCTGTTTGGTCCCAGAAGCAACATCCCTTGCCTTGTTAAATCTCAGTGCTGGGGTTTATCAGAAGGAAAATCATTTGTTGGAGACGGCACTTATCCTTAAATCCAGCTTACCACAGATGCCTCAGACGTTTGCTTGGAGATCTGTTTCAGGAGGGATAAAAGTGCAAGGTGTGTGGGATGCCAAGGACACACAGAAACATATAAGTAAAAGAGATGCTTGCCCTGATAAGGCATTCAACTCCTTGAAATTATCTTTGATCCCTTGCACCTCTTCCAAGTTGTTACAGACGTGCCGCAGTCATGTGGCACATCAACAAGCAAGGGGGAACCAGTTTGTACCCTCTTTGTAGACTAGCCAGGCTTGCTTGGGAGATAGATTCATACAGTCTCACTCTACAAATATTCTACATTCTGTCAGAGCAAAACTGTGGCAGACAAGCTGAGTGTAGGGCAAGGGCAGACTCTAAAGAATGGAAACTAGATCAGGGGGTCTTCCAACATTTGATCCATCTGTGGGTAGCCCACTAAGTAGACCCATTTGCCTCCTTTCTAAACAATCAGCTGGCAAGGTTCTGCTCCAGGACTCAAAGCAAAAGGACCTGGAAGACCGTGGATAGGAGTGCTCCTTTATGCTTTTCTACCCTTTCCTCTGATGTCCAGGGTGGTACTTGAGATTCAGAAGGAAACCCCAAGAATTGTTGTGGTGACTACCTTCTGGCCTAGGTGACAGTGGTTTTCCTTTCTTTTGGAAATGACCAGGGGCAATTACCATATGCTTTCTCACAGACTGTATCCACTCACACAAGACCTGGGGGTGTTTGATACACCCCACCACCAATCAGCTTCATTTGACTGCTTGGTTGATGGGGATCTTAATTCCTTTTAAGCACCTTTTTTTTATTGAAGATGCTCAGCAGCTACTTACACAGGCAAGAAAGCCTGCTACTAGAAAATCACATTTTAAAAAATGGAAAGATTTTCAAGATGGTGCCAACAACATAACTAGCACCCTTTCAGAGCTAGGTATTTTCTGGTTTTACAGTATTTGTATGAGTTACTATCTTATGGCCTTACCTACTCCTCCACCAAGATTCACTTATTGGCCATTTCAACATATCTGCCCATGGATCATCCTCTTTCAATACATTTTCATGTTAAAGTGCTTTTGAAAGGGGCTTTGCATAGGAAGCCTTCTAGAAAACTGGTGGCCTCTTCTTTGGGGTCTTACTTGTGTGTTAGAAAAGCTAACCCTTGCACCATTTTAACCAGCTAAACTGTCTGACTTGATTTCTTAACATGGAAAACAGTTTTACTGCTTGCTTTGACTTCTACAGGAAGGAAGTCTGAGTTACAAGCTTTTATGGTGAGTCAGCCCTACCACATATTCCACAGTTATTTGAAAACTATTCCTTCTTTTATGCCTAATATGGTATCTGAATTTACTTTAAGCCAAATTCCTGTTTTCTTTCCTGAATCAAAAAATGAAGGAGAAAGGATACTCCAAACCTTGGATGGCCACAGACAACTTGGGTATAGTCTTCACAGAACTAAATCTTTCAGATCTTCAGATCATTTGTTCATTTCTTATGAAGGTAAGAAGGGCCCATCTGTGTTAAAGCAGACTGTTAATAAATGGTTGCCTAAGGCTGTTACCTCTTGCTATATCCACCATAACAACACTGTTCAAGACAGGGTCAAGGCCCACTCTTTCAGGGCCTTGGCTTCATCTATGATGTTTTGGAAATGGATCTGTTCTAGAAGTATTTTAGAAGCAGCAACTCGGTCCCCTGTACATACTTTTACAAAGCACTGCAAGCTTGATTCCTTCTCTCGGTCTAGATCAGGTTTTACTAGAACCATTCTTGAGGGACTCCTGGGCTCTTCTCCTTCCAACTCCTAAATGTAGTTCATAGGTAGGTATTAGGCTATTGGCCCTAGGGCCTATATAAGCCTAGCCAAAAGGTACCCTGACTTTCGCCACCCAAGAAAATTATTTTCCTGTGCCACTGTCGAGCAGAGCCACAGAAGTGATCCCTGGGGTGTATTTCCTATCTCCCATCCAATCATATAGGTTCATAGGTATAAAGTAAGTAGCCCTTGCAAGTCTCAAACCCACAGCCCTGAACACTATAGCCAAAGTGATTTATCACTAAGCCATTTCAGATATAGCTATGGTAATCTACATTTATAGCTAAGGCTACTGCAGCAGTGATCAATATGATGAACATACTACGGCCATGT
>NC_056748.1:162997986-163095486 GCF_019279795.1 Protopterus annectens
CTCATGGCTGTGGAACCTTTTATCATTTTTTTATCCAGACAGGGTCTCTGAGGACAAACCCAACATTTATGCCTAAGGTGGTGTCCAGTATGGCTCTTAACCAAACTATTCATCTGCCAACTTTTTATCCAAATCCACAGAACCAGGGGGAGAGAATTCTGCATTCTTTGGACGTACACAGACAGCTTAGATTCTACTTGGACAGAACCAAAGTTTTCAGAAAGACAGAGCAGTTACTAGTGGCATATGCTGCAGGATCACAAAGAAAGGCTATCTCAAAGCAGATTATTTCAAAGTGGATAGGCCACTGCATTCGTTTCTGCTACTTACACCATGGCAAGCCAGTGCCCAAGGACATTAGGCCACATTCACCCAGAGCTACAGCCACTTCAGCAGCCTTTCTCAGGGGTGTTCCAACCAAGGTCATTTTAGAGGCTGCTACTTGGAGTTCAGTGCACACCTTTATAAAGCACTGTCATCTGCCATTCTACTCTAAATCCAGGGCAGGCTTTGCCACTGCAGTTCTGCAGGGTATCATAGCCGCTCCTAACGCTGTTTAGCTCCAGCCTCCCAACCATAGCTTTGGACTCTACCCAAATGTAATGACTGCAGCAGTGAAACACGAAGAACATAGTACAGTTGTGTACACTTACCATAAATGTAGATGTTTGAGTGTATTCACTGTTGCAGTCCAGGTTACCAACCCGCCATCCCCCCTTTTCTTGTTATGGAAACTATCTTTCTTTCTTTGATTTATACAACCTATGTAGTGCATTTGCTGGTAGAGGAAGGTAAAGTATACATATTGATGCATGTTTTTATATATATATATATATATATATATATATATATATATATATATATATATATATATATATATATATATATATTGGCTACCCTTTTAGGGGGCACCTGACATCTGGGGCAAGAAAAACTAAAGAAAATGGCTTCGGCCGCAGCTTTTATGCCCCTGACGACCTGACGTCAGGGAAGGGGCAACAGCAGACTACGCAGGACCAAGGACTTTGGAATTCAGGCCGACTGAGGGCAACCTGCCAGCAGGATTAACCAAATGTAATGACTGCAACAGTGAATACACCCGAACATCTACATTTATGGTAAGTGTACACAACTGTACTTTTTGCCAAGGCCCTGACCACAACCATACTGCTTGTTCTAGTTACAAGTCCTTTGTCCCCAAGACCCTGCATAGTTGGTTAGCTTCTCTAAATTTATACCTGGAAAATCAGCTCCTACAACATCTCGTGCATGATATGGAAGTTCAGGTGAGCTGCAAGCTAACAAGGGCAAGAAATCTAGGCCTGATTTACCCGCTACTCCCTCTGGTCCGGACGTCTCTTTTGATTTTGGCCCGGAGACCTTTCCAGAGTTGGTAGGCATTCCTTTAACGGGTACCAGTGTGGAGGCCATGAAGGACCCTATCAGCACATCCTCGGTGGGAAAGACAGGGGTCTGACTCGGGCATAGGGAAGAACCTTAGCTCATTGTAACTGAAGGTCCGCGTGACATTAAACAAATCATTGTGCGACAGGATGTTCCTACCACCATTGTGGAGTATAGGCCAACATCAAGCCAATCCACCAAGTAGAGGTTCCTAAAAAGAATATTAAAAGCAAAACATGTTTTCTTGCTCCTCAGAATCAGTCTGCAGCTTAGCAGCCTTTTCCCCAAGGCCTGTTCAATGCCTTTATGGCCCTGAAACAATCCTCAGCTCTCTCTTTCCCTTCTCTGAGCTTCCTGACTCTCCCACTAAGGCCAAGCTCTCCTCCATCCTTGCCTCCACAGCATCACAGCTACACTTTATGGAATGCCATGTAACATGAGCTGAGGAGTTATCAGCTAGAGCGCCTGCATCAGGGTCAGTCCTTAGGAGGTATTCTTGACTCAGGCTCCAGTCTTTCCCTGATGATATTAAGGCAAAAACTATGGATGTGCCCCTGGACAACAAGGCATTATTTGGTACCTCTGCTTCAGAACTCCTTGCATCTCTATAGGCGAAGGGCAAGGAGCTGCAAGACCTGAAACATATTTTTGTTTCTCCGTCGCCCAGGTTCCAGAGGAACTAGTCTACCAAGACCACGTTTGTAAGGAAGTCTTCCAGGCCCCAATCTTACAAAGGTGAGAGAGATGCTAGGAAACAGTTGACCTCCAAATCTATTTCCTCTACTCCCTCACAGAAACAGTCCTTTCAGGCTAAGACAGGTAGTCTGTTACTACCCATCTCCTAAACACCTCTGTCTCTTTGCCTCTCTCTTTCTTTCTATGCTTGGAAACAGATAACTCAGGACTCTTGGTTCCTATCCATCATCCTGCAAGGATAGTTTCACATTTTCATTTCTGCGCCTTGCACTTTGAATTGGCTACAGCCCCAAGGGTGTTCACAAAATGCTTAGCTCCTGCCATAGCCTTCTGCAGGCTATAAAGCATAGAGATTTTTTCCATACCTAGACTACCTTCTTCTCCGGGCTGAGACTCCAGTCATCCTTCAGGAGAACCTCTCCTTCATGGTGTCACTGTTGGATGGTCTAGGGTTCACAATCAGTTACCAGAAATCTTTTCTGGTCCCTTCCAAAGACCACATTTTCCTTGGCTGCAGGATCCAGTCAGACAGGATGCTGGCTTCCTTACCTCCAGAAAAGGTCATGTCCCTCACCGCCTACTTCCAGGACCTCTTGCTTCTCCAATCCCTGACTGCCAGGGAGTTTCTTTGCCTGCTGGGGTTCATGGTAGCCACCATTCCCATGCATTCTTTAACCAAGTTGCACATGAGGAAATTCCAGTGGTTCTTGAGTACATTATGGGTACAACACTCCTGTCCTCTGGAGTTTATCCCATTCCTGCCTTGTCTGAAAAAGGAGTTACATTGGTGGAGCCAACAGGTTTCAAGGAATCCAGGCTTACCCTTGCAACCACCTCTTTCCACTCAGGAGCTGTACATGGATGCTTCAGATATGGAATGGGGAGCAACCCTAGACTCATGGAGGGTCAGGGATGTCTGGTCTCCTGCCCAGAAAAGAGAGCACATCAGTATAAAGGAGATGAGAACCCTGATTTTCACTCTGCAAATCTTCAAACCTCTTCTTTCCCCGGGGGGTTTAAGATGGTATACAGACAATGCCACAGTCCTCTGGTATGTCAACAAACAGGGAGGGACAAAGTCCCATCTCCTGTGCATACTGGCTTTACAGGCCTGGAAGTTAGCTACCCAGAGTCAACTCACCCTCCAGGCAGTTTACATACCCACGACCCAGAATGTTTTGTCAGACATACTGAGCAGGTCCATGAATGGATGTTACACAGGAATGTGTTTCTGGACATGGTCCATCGATGGAGCACAGGTCAGGTAGATCTTTGTGCCTCCCCCTTAAACAGACTACTTCCCAAGTTTTGTGCCAGGCTTCCTCATCCCCTGGTATGGAAAGTGGATGCCCTGTCTTTCTCTTGGAAGGGGATATTTCTATATGCATCCCCCCTTTCCACTTCTCCAAAAGGTCCTGTTGAAAATCCAACATGAGCAACCCAAAGTCTTGCTGGTGACCCCCTTTTGCCCAAAACAACATTGGTTCCCCCTTCTGCATGTAGCCAAGGGCAGTCACTACAACTTACCCCACAGAATGGACCTACACATACAGGACAAGGGAACTTTAGTACATCCACAGATGTCAACTCTACAACTGACCCTGTGGGTGATAGGGTTTTGATTCCCTTCAGACATCTTTTCTCTGATGTAGTGCTATAAGTTCTGCAGGAAGCAAAAAAAACACTACTAGGAAATCCCATGTTTCCAGATGGAAAAGATTTTCCATCTGGTGTCTTAAGGATTTCCAGCCACTGCTAGTGGGTGTTCCAGTGGTTCTGTCCTACCTGTGTGAATTACTGAAGAGTGGGCTGTCATACTCCTTAGTTAAAGCCCACCTTTCTGCTGTCTCTGCACATCTACCTGTGTCTCCCTTTTTAGCTTTCGGTTTTGAGGTTAAACTTTTCCTAAAAGGTGTCCTTCACCTCAGACCACCAAGGAAACCAGTTCCCCCCCTCCTTGGGATCTCAACTTTTTGTTAGAAAAACTTACTGTGGCCCCTTTCGACCCAGCAAGTTCTGCCTCTCAGCAACACTGCATCTGGAAAATAGTCCTCCTCATGGCCATTACTTCTGCCAGAAGGGTTTCTGAGTTACAGGCTCTGATGTCTTCTTCCCCCTTCACAGTTTTTCACAGGGATAGGGTATCTTTATACACTAACCCCTCCTTTATGCCCAGGGTGGTAAATGAGTTATCACTCAGTCAGTCCATCAGTCTTCCCACCTTCCCTCAATCCTCTAGTGAAAGACTCCTACACACTTTAGATGTGCACAGGCAACTCAGATATTACTTGGATAAAACCAAGCCAGTTCGGAAGTCTGACCACCTGTTTGTTTTCTATCACCCAAGGGCCTTGGGCAAGCCTGTTTCCAAGCAGACGATTTCCACTTTAATCTCCAAAACCATTTCTTTCTGTTATGTGTGTCATGGGAAGAATCTTCCCTCACCTATTAGTGCAAATTCCACTAGAGCAGTATCTTTCTCTGGTACCCTTTTTAAGGACTTTTAGACACCTGTTCTATCCTGGAAGCAGCTATCTGGTCTTCTATTCACACATTTCCAGGTCCAGAGCTGGTTTTGCCAGGGCTATTTTGCATGGATTTGTGTGCCCCTCCACCCAGTTCTTCTTCTGCTTGAACTTTGGTATTCTCCCTCATGTTATGAATATTACAACATATGAATAGAAAGAATAGAACAGTTGTGTTAAATCTCACCATAACTATAGATGTCCTTCTCTTCTATATGTTACAGTATTACTTTCCCCCCGCCTTCCCCCTGATGCTTGCCTGGCGTCTGGTGGCATGTTTTCCTCACCTAGGATCAAGCTGGTGCTTTTTTACGGCATTCAGTTCTGAGCTCTGGTACATGCTGACATCTGCTTTATACCCAACATCATTTTATGACCAATGTACATTATGCATCTGTGCGATGTCGCAGGTACCTCACAGTAGCACTCGACTTTTGTATACTGGCTGGATATACAAGTCAGCCAGCAACGGACTCCCACTTGTTATGAATAGTGCAACATACAGAAGAGAAGGACATCTATGGTTATGGTAAGATTTTACACATCTGTTCTTTATCCTTACTAGAACTCCTTCAGATAATGATTTCAGTGAAGTAGATGTCAGCCGTGGTCTCAGACTTGGGACCACAGTCGGTAGGGATGGGCACCTATAGGGCCACTTATGTAGATGATTCTGACATTGCTGCTTTCAGTGTCTAGTGTTTCTTTGATGCTGTACTTCAGGGTCATCCACTTAGCTTTCCTTTCAGCACCAGTTCCTTGTAGGATTCTGCTCCTAGGTTCATAAGTGTGTACTAGGCTAACGGCCCTGGAGTCTATATAATCCTAGCCCAAGAAGATTCCCTGGCATCATGCTGTCCAAAGTTAGTTCCCAGTGCCCTTGTCAAGCAAGGCCACTGAAGTGATCCCTGGGATGGACTTCCTATTGCCCATCCACTCTGCAAGATTTCTCTTAAAGAGGGTCAGTGAAGTGCTCTGCTTGATGTGAATGGAAAGTTTGTTCCAGAGTATGGGAAGTCTTTGGGTTAGGAATCTGTCCCTTTAGCATGTTCTGTTTATTGTGGTGATGAGGTTTAGGTCCCTGGAGCATGTGGCACAGAGGGATTGGGATTTCTTTAGGTGTAGCGTATCTACCAGCTCTGGGTCAGACATGGCTTTGTAGGTCAAGCAGAGATCACCTCTAAGTAGGCGATAAGAGACAGAGTGTAGCTGGAGTTTTGTTTCAGTCTGTACATATAGGGCATGTGTATAAGGCCTATGATCCTCTTAGTGGGGTATTTTTGTAGCCTTTCCAGTTGTTGTAGGTGTCTAGTGAGGTATATACCAAATGGGGCATTATATTCTATAGTAGGTCTAATGAGGGATGAGTAGAGAGGGATTATGACCTCTTTCTTCCTGGTTGAGAAACCTTTTATAATGAGATGCGCTATGTAGAAGGACTTTCTGATTACAGTGGCATTGTGGTTATCAAAGGACAGGTTGCTGTCAACCTGTGTCCCCAGGTCTCTTATCACATCTTCGGTGTTTAGTGGACTACCACCTATGTGGTAGTTCTTGGACACCAAATTCTTCCCAAGGAAATGACAATGCACTTTTTCACATTGACCTTGCTGAAGTCTGCCTGCCTGCCATTGGGGGGTCAACATTCCTGATGAAAGACCCTGAATTGATGAGCATTTTGGTCCACTTGGTGGGGGTGTCAGCAATATAGTGTCAAGCTCAGGGCTGAGGGTCTCTGCCTTGACTATGCTGTAGTGAATTTCAGCCACAGGCAGCTGAGGTTGGGTGTATTTTTCTAGATGATGGTGCAGGATGTGCTTTATTTGCTGTCTGCATTGCCTTTTCATGACACTGATTTGGACTTTGTCACGATACAGTTCTTTGTCAGTGTTGCAGAATTACGCCAGCATGTCTGGTTCCTTGCAGGCTAGTTTGTCTTTCTGAAACTCATTATCTCTGAGGTCCAGTAAGAAGCACGGGCGCAAAAAGATATGTCTGGACTCCCCCTCGCATGGGTGCAAAAAGATATGTCTGGACTCCCCCTCGCACAGGTGCAAAAAGATATGTCTGGACTCCCCCTCGCATTGGTGCAAAAAGATATGTCTGGACTCCCCCTCGCATGGGTGCAAAAAGATATGTCTGGACTCCCCCTCGCATGGTTGCAAAAAGATATGTCTGGACTCCCCCTCACATGGTTGCAAAAAGATATGTCTGGACTCCCCCTCGCATGGGTGTAAAAAGATATGTCTGGACTCCCCCTCGCATGGGTGCAAAAAGATATGTCTGGACTCCCCCTCGCATGGGTGCAAAAAGATATGTCTGGACTCCCCCTCGCATGGGTGCAAAAAGATATGTCTGGACTCCCCCTCGCATGGGTGCAAAAAGATATGTCTGGACTCCCCCTCGCATGGGTGCAAAAAGATATGTCTGGACTCCCCGCATGGGTGCAAAAAGATATGTCTGGACTCCCCCTCGCGCGGGTGCAAAAAGATATGTCTGGACTCCCCCTCGCATGGGTGCAAAAAGATATGTCTGGACTCCCCCTCGCACGGGTGCAAAAAGATATGTCTGGACTCCCCCTCGCACGGGTGCAAAAAGATATGTCTGGACTCCCCCTCGCAGGGGTGCAAAAAGATATGTCTGGGCTCCCCCTCGCATGGGTGCAAAAAGATATGTCTGGGCTCCCCCTCACATGGGTGCAAAAAGATATGTCTGGACTCCCCCTCGCATGGGTGCAAAAAGATATGTCTGGACTCCCCCTCGCACGGGTGCAAAAAGATATGTCTGGACTCCCCCTCGCACGGGTGCAAAAAGATATGTCTGGACTCCCCCTCGCACGGGTGCAAAAAGATATGTCTGGACTCCCCCTCGCACGGGTGCAAAAAGATATGTCTGGACTCCCCCTCGCATGGGTGCAAAAAGATATGTCTGGACTCCCCCTCGCATGGGTGCAAAAAGATATGTCTGGACTCTCCCTCAGGGGAGCTTATGCCAGATATTCAGGTGAATGAGGCAGTTGTCTCCCCACCATTTCCTATTAGATGATCCCAGCTTTAGGGTGTCTTCGAAATGATGAGTCTTGGGGAAGGATGATTCACAGACCTCTCGACAACAAATCCTACAGGAGGCTTTCCGGTGCCCAAACTTCTGTCTGGGTGGTTCCTCCAGCAGAATTGGAAAATTCTGATATTGTGGCACCATTCTGAAGTGGCAAGACAAAATCTTACAGCCTCCGAATGAGTAGACCTGTTGAACAGAAACTCCCAAACCAGACACCACTTTTGCAACAGCAGCCCTTAACAACTTTTCTGGATTCGCAAAGCCATCCTTTCTCTTCCCTGAATATAGATCTGTGGCATTGGACAGGTTTGGGAAGCAAGTTAACATGTCATGCATGCTCACCTTGAGCATGTAAGCTATTCATCTCACATGTTCTAGGTTCTTCAAGAGCATGCCAAGAAGATGAAGCAGTCACTGGAATGTTTGCCAGATGGAAACTTGACATGTTATCCATCTGCGATCACAACTTCATCTGTTATGAACCTCACCGTGAGTTTGTCTCATAATTCTACAAATGATGCAGCAGGAGCACTGGGCATTGATATTGCTCTTCACCAGTGTGTCTGGTTACATCTTACAAACTTTGCTAAGGATACCATGGCAATCTTTCTGAATGCCTGGACTCTGATTTTTGGTCTAACTTTGGAAAAACGCTAGGAGAATATGGAGGATAGGGAAAGCCTCTGATGTCTCTTTGCATTAAATTTCAGACTCCACAAGATATGTTCTTTGGAGTGTATCAAAGCAAACATGAACTATGGTTTGTATGTAGCTAGCATCAGCAAAACAGCAGATTATCGGGGACAAGCCAGTAATGCAGCTGTGGTGTCTTCCAGAAGTGTTAGGCTATAGACCGTAACATTCAACAAGAACAACAAGGGCACTGTGTTCCTCCTTTGAAGGGGCAGCTGTCTAACCCTTTGCAGCCTTGTCCATGTGCCTCACTGTGGAGACTTCTGGGATTATCTGTTTTTCTACTTGGATGTGCTACTGGCTACGTAGACCAAGTGGGTCAGGGCATAATACCCAGAAATCTGTATTCTGATTCTCTTCTTCTCCACATCCCAGACCCATTGCTGAGTGTCACACTCCATGTAAAGAATGTGGCAAGAAAAGAGTTCTTGAACCTCATTCAAAGATGATTTGTATACGGGTTGTCCCCAGCAGGCCAGAAATACTAATTTATTGCTTTAGGTTCTTTGTAGTTCTCAGAAAAAGGCAGGAGGAACCTCAGGGCAATATTTGATCTGCATAACCTAAATGAATTTATCCCAGTAGAGTAGTTTTGTATGGTCGTGGTGCAGTCCATTCTTCCCTGTCACAAGTAGACTGGATATGTCTTTTAACCTCCAGGGTGCAGCTGTATTTGTATAAAGATTGTTTAGGAGTCAAGGAGGTTCTGTGCCTCTGGGAAAAAACCAACGATTATTAATTCTGGACACTTCCATTTGTCTCATCTCAATGCTAGTGTGTTCGCCAGATGCATTTATTTATTTATTTTATTTTACATTTGTTGACCGGGCTAGTCCAGCTGGATATATGTCCATTTTCAGTGGAGGCCCGGGGAGAAAAGCTCCAACGATATTACAGATAATTCACAGCAACAGTCAATATAAGGTCAAAAATAATAACACATTGAGTCAGAACATGTGATATACATGCAAGCAGGCATAGTCATCGCAGGAAATTACATAAACAAAGTTTAGTAGATATTTGCTATACAGATTCTAACAATAAATTTTTTTTTTTTTTTTTTTTTTTTTTTTACATATGTCCATAGGATGTTGTGTGAGGAGGAGTTAAGGAGGAAAGGATACAGAAGCTAAAAGGGTCTGAATGTGTTTCCTTGCCTGTATAACTGGATTCTGGCTACACCAACTTGTAATAGTCTAATTATTACTCAGGAGTCTGTCTTCTTACAGCCTTTGGGAGTCTCATTGAACACACTGCAAATCCCTGGTGGAGAGCTGTTAATTGCTGACATTCATCAGGTGCACACTGGGCAGTATATCCTGCAGAGCACATCTACCCGTCGAATAGTGACATTCCTTTACAAATAGTGGTGCTTCAGGTCACTCGGCCTCACTTACTGCCCACCTCTCTAGGCCTAAAAGCTGTGGGAGTTATGGTAGCAGTGATTTATATTATTCTGAAGGACTGGTTCTATACCATTCTTCAGTGGACTGTAAAGTTCAGTGAGCTTAGTTGACAGATCATATGGCACAGCTTGTAATGGCTTCCAAGGCTTGCAGGTTTCACTTGAGATTGTGGACCCACACTCCAAAGCTGATTGTGCAGTCCATTCCTAATTCCCAACTCAGTATTGTTTGTCAGCAGAGATGCTTTTGCTATAGAATGGGGGGAAAACTGGCAAAGACAGATGGTCCATGGCAATTGATAGCAGACTGAGGGAAGCACACACATTAGCTTTTAGGAGTTAATAGCAGTTTTTCTAACATTATGGATGTTTCTAGGATTCATTAACTCTGGGCTTGATTGACATTCACACTGATAACCTAGCAGTGGTTTGTTCTTAAGCAAGCAAGGGGGAACGCTTGTCCCTGTTCTTGAGAGGAGATAAAGGTATAAGAATTGGCCATGTCCACAAACTTCTTTCTGATAGCCAGCCATGTTCTTTGGAATGCAGCATGCCAGAATTTGATGTTGAAAAGTTTGCAAAAACCTTATGTTTGACACTTATAGCCATCTGTCTATCCCTCTCTTGAGTTTTCCTAGCAAAACCTTCAAGGAATAACAGCAGGATATTCACATATGGAATGCAGATAAGACTGTCATTCTCCTTTAGGGAATTCATTGCAGCTAATTACTGAGCTTGACTTCAGTAAGTTGTTTTCATAAGCACATTGAACTTGGTGATACTAACATTGCAGTCACCCCCCTCCTAAAAAATGTTGCTGTATTATGGACACCTGCTGCATGCCACAGGCTGTGCCGAAGTCATATACCCTCCTCTAATAGAAGATGAGTATTGTGCAGAATTCTAGGCTAGGATGACAAAATGCTTCTGAAACTTCGTGTTTAATTTGGTACTTGGATATTAAAGGTAGCGTGTTATAGAGCCATCAGGGAGTGACAACAGAATACTCAGCTACAAAGTGCACCTAAGATGGCATTTCTCTGCAATTTAGTTCTGAATTTAAGTTTAGCAGATTTTCTCCCACAGCACATGAAGTTTTGGTAAAGCTAAATTTTCATTCACAGAAATGTTGTTTATCTGATGAAATATGAAGATTTTTTACTTCTAATGTAATAACTATTCAGCACAACTTTACTGCAGACATGTAACACACGCATCAGCCTGAGCAGAAGTCTTAAAGACGTCCCTATTGGAAACTGAGTATACTGCACTAAATCTGGCTGTGATAGTGAAATGCCTGTGAAACCCTGAATTTGATACTTGTATAGAAGGACATATGGCAAGCCCCCTCTAAGTGTTATTAAAAACAGAACACTTTCAGGGAATAGCCTGGCCCTGTGTCATAGAAGGTTAAAGCCCTGACTATGATTTAGACAATCTGTGGTTCATTAGCAGCTTAGCTGCTGAAGTGGCCAAGTGCAGGAGAGTGACAGTGAGGGGTCATTATTAGCTCATTCATCGTGGGGAAATGGAGGTTGCTTGGCTTGCTGCATTAGCAAAATTTGCAGCATTATTCTGAGCCAGCTTGGACTGTTGGTGGTGTGCTGCCCTGCTGTGAAGGTCAGCATGTTTGGTAGCATGCATGTAGATCCTGTGAACAACACTAGTAGAGTTTGCAGCTGCCTAAAGGGAGAGGAGTTAGAGCTGCCTGACAGATTTCAACACAGCTGGCTTGACTCTTGATGTGTGGGTTAATTAGATTCAATTTAGTTGGGAAATGAATGGGCTTTAGAACTGTAGGATTTTCTGGAGCTGGGGTCTCAAATGCACATATGGGCTGCATGAAGACTAGCACACTCAACTGAGGCCACAGTCTAAAAAACAGAAAGCACTTATCTAGTGAAGCTAAGAATATAGGGTAGCATCTTCTGTCACCCAAAATTCTGGGAAATGAATGGGCCTGGCTCTCACCCCTAATCAAAGGAAAATAGTTGAATGCTTGTATGGGGAGCTGTTGTACAGATCAGAAAAAACTTTGGGGGAATTAGAACAAGATACTGAGCTTCAAAATGCACCTGAGACTGACATTCACTTTTAGTAATTTTAGTACACTGCAGTGTTGAATTACACCGCAGTACATTACTAGTATCAAAACAGGAAGTGTTGGTCATAGAATGCTTCCAGTAAAAAGACGTTTTGCCTTTCCTGGAAAAATATGTTTGGTTTTTAGTTTTGGTAAAATAAGAACTCAGTGAAGACATATGTTCGACATGTGTATTTACAATGGTAATGCTGTCTTATCTCGGCACACAGCAGTTCACAATGCACTTGATCACTTCTGTTAGAGTGAGACAGATGCATGCTAGAGAATAGAGTATGTTATTTTTAAGTTTTCCCCTTCCCCCAAATGTTTGATTGTGGAGTTGGAATATAGAATGTGTGTGTGTGTGTGTGTGTGTGTGTGTGTGTGTGTGTGTGTGTGTGTGTGTGTGTGTGTGTGGAGGGGGGGGAGCTTGCCACCATGACAAGAACACTTGCATTGAGCTGCTCTATTACGTTGTATATGAGGGGATGCTTTACCTGTATTACATCCACACTGTTGAAATTTGAGAATTGTGGTGCTGATTTGTGTTGCTAGAACCTTTCCCAACCTGAGAAGACAATTCTGTAGTTACCCCAGTTAGAAGACAAGTACAGTGCATCACACCAAACTGCAGCATATAATGTCTGCACTTGCTGTGCTTGTGAGTATGTATCACAAACTCATTTGAGAGTTATTGATAAAACTGTCATAGAATTTTCCTCAGACAGTTTAGCAAACAGTGCATCTGTAACTGCTTTTCTGCCATTAAGGATAGTCATTTTCAGTGTCTCATCAGATAGCACAGTCACCATTGATGGAAGGTCAAAAGGTTGTAGATTCTATTTCCACAGCAGGTGCTTGAATTCTTTTCCAGTTTTGATATGGTAGTGCAGAGTAAGCGCTGCACTGCTGAGGTGCTGCCATTTGGATAAATGTTAAACTGAGATCCCATCTGCCTGTGTTAGTAGTAGCTAGATGGACATAGAGCATTTCATGGAACTTGTTAAAGAAAAGAATCGGGGAACATGAAGGAGATATTCAGAAATTGGTAATGCACTGAATAATCATCCTCCTAGCAAGATTCTTCAGTCCAATAAGAGGAAGTGATTTAAAATCTGATAGCACTAAGGCATTTTTGTTTGATATTAAGGCATGCAAATGCAGCAGTCCTGGGAAAGACTAACATGAATTAGCCATGGATGTGCTACGGAGACATGCATCTTACTCAAAGTAACATTCTAGAGCTATTCAGAGATGTGCTGCCCTATTTTGTTCAGAGCAGTGAATAAGCACAGTAGAAATATGACATACATTCACTGTTGGCTTTGGGGACAGCAGCAGGTCTGTTACAGCCACAGTAGGTAAATACTGCAAGGCCGTGTGTATGTTAGGATATGAGTGGGACTGTATGGTATGTGTGTGCGTCTCTTGTCTGTCCATACTTTACAATAATGTTAAATGAATTGGAAGGGAACATTTAGTGTATTAAGTGTTCATTTCAGATAAATGCAAATGAGTCTATGACAGGCTTCTGCTCAGTTAGACTCTTGCATGGCTCTGAATCACTTATCACAGTAGCATTAGTAGAACGCACCAGCAAAGCACTTGCAGCTCAGTGGTGGTAATTGCTGTGAATAACCCCACATTATTTAATTGCTAAAAAGAACAGAAGCTATTTTTATGTACTGTACTTGTTTTCTAACTGGGGTAATTCAGTTTATATGATTACCACTTAACTTTAAAAAATATATACAGAATTTACTTGGTGTCCTGGCTGAATTTCCAGTCGTCAGCATAGATCTCAATCCACAAATGTCTTGAAAATAAGC
Source organism: Protopterus annectens (assembly GCF_019279795.1). NCBI lineage: Eukaryota > Metazoa > Chordata > Ceratodontiformes > Protopteridae > Protopterus > Protopterus annectens. Next base: position 163,011,682 of record NC_056748.1, read on the forward strand.
TGTGTCTGTTAAGATTAACCTAGTGAACAGAAAGTCCATAAATTTACTTATGGCTTTGTCCTGATTTTGGCTATAGCACATTACCCTCTTAGCATATGCAATTTTAAGGCGTGACATATGTGCAGTTACAAAAATATTACCTTATTGTGTGAAATGTATATGATTTTCATTTGTAATGTAATGAAACCTCAGTAGAGATATAATTTGGACATTTACTGCTTTCTGCATGCAGGACAGACATCTTGTAGCCTCTGGCTAAAACAATGTATAATGTAAATTGCCAGAATGTGAAAGTAAAGTGTCTGTGAACATCTATGTATGACTCCTGTGTATTAAACACCATATGTCAGTTCCTTTTTCAAGACCTTGGGTACAAGATGCACCCATGAGTGCAGTTATTCCCTCAAGGACTTAAATGTAGATGAACACTGAATTTGACCTTTCCCCTCTCACTGGTTGCTTCATTTTTCTGATTGAGTATATGTGATTTTCAATGTTATATTTACACCTTGGCTCACATATGCACACATATTCAAGATGAGTGTTGCATTCTGCATACAGAACAGAAGTCGTAACTCACCCCATTGGAAAATAAGAACCGTGCAACATGCCAAACTGTAATATTGAAATTATTGTATATTTATGCCTGTGAGCCAGTATTCCAATACCCACTTTGACAGTTTGTGCTAAAACTTTCTGTACATTTTTATTCAGAATTCTGGTGTTACAATGCTTCTTTAATCATTGTTCTTCTTTTAGAGAATTCATTGCATCTCAGTCAATATTTTAACCCCAGCCTATTATCCTACCGAGCATATGGACTTTACATAATATTACATATATTTAATGTGACTAAAATGCTGTCTTTTTTGGTGAAATATGTATGATTTTTACTTCCAATGGAATGACATCTTAGTGCATGTATATTCTGGACATGTGCATCATTCTTTATCCTGAGTATAAGATATATACCCATTGTGAGTGAATCTTGCAGTTGCGTTTCAGTAAAGTGTACAGAAAAACTGTATGAAGCTGGGTTGCATGCATTTTTCCTTTTCAGCAACTTTTTCAGCATGGAAATGTGTAGATTGTTAAACATTTGAACTGTTGAGAATATGTAATTACTTTAATTGGAAATACAACAAAGTTGTTAAAATGAAACTTGTTTTCCAGTGGTGTACATCTTTGCCATGCCTAAAGCTCAGTGTTCCTTAAATTCTTCCTCCAGGTCAAAGGGTATGTTATACTATTTGGATTGTAGAGCTTCCCCAGTTGTTTTGCTATATAAAGAGGAAGTTTTATATTAAAAAGTAAAGCCAAACAGGAAATCTAGTAAATGTGACTATTTTAAGCATAAACAGCTCTCTGCCTTGCATTTGAAATATGCAGAGGGGACTGCAGCTCTGGGACAGAAGCACAGGCAATGGAGTTCCTTTCCATGTGAGACCATGTTGTTACTTTTTAGACATAAAGTCAGAGGTAGATAAGAGTCAGAAAAATATTTAGCTGTGGGTAGTGATAGGACCAAATATGTTGATAGAGTTCTATTTGTCATTAGTTGAAATTTATTTATTTTGCATTTCTTTATGTAAGTACACTGCTGCTAGTATTTTTATTTTTATAAACTACTTTGCTTAGTTTTATTTATTTCTATTTAAAAGTTTTATTGGTTTAAATGTAAAGAAGGCTTGTGGCTGGCAGTCTTATTATTACACTAGGTGTGTAGGCTGCAACATCTCATTTGTTGGCATCTGCCTTTTGAAGAGTGACTCCTTAAAACTGTTGCTACCGTATGCATAGTTAATGGTCGAATTAAGTTAAAGATTAATGGTAATTATGTGGTTAATATGGTAGGTGGTATGGCTGGTGGTAATTTGTTACCCTAAAGTTAAGAGAATGATGTGTTTGTAGTGTAGAAACATCATCCTGCTTAGTATAATGATGATCCCTGCTCCATACTGCCATGCCTCTCAGCTGCCCAGATTTTTGCAAAATGTCCAGATTTTCACCTCATATTTTTGGCCTGTTCTTCATAAAATTTGTGGCTTTTTGGCAAATTATTGAGGATTGAATTTACTAAATAATGAGAAGCATTTGAGTTTCATACTTCCTATCTTTCAGAACATGCATGCTAACATAAGATCTGTTGTAGCAATGTTCTAAGTTTATAGGAGCAATGTTTAAAATTTGTCCCTTTTTTAGGTCCTTGTCCCCCATTATTTTGAGCTTTGTCCAGATTTCTTGTGCCGGGAGATTGAGAGGTATGCATATTGTGCTTATATTATGTAGAATTCTCCTGTCTGGGCATGATGTGCAAGTTAATTGGTCCTCAACTCCTTAACAATTTTTAAATCACAGCAGTTCTGGGACAAGCAAAGCAGGTAAGCATTGTGTTCAGTTCTTCCTGAGGCCATATAGACATCTGAGCATCTGCGGAGACCTCTGTGCATGTGTGGGAAGAACAGATAGGTAGTGCATGACTGTCAGGCTCATGCCCTCCAAGTGTACCTCATTAGGACTACTGTTGCACAAATTAGTTTTTAAAGAGACATGTTCTAAAAGTTACACATTGATAGGTTCTGTCACACATTGCAAGGCTACAAACGAGTTTTAAATGATACAGTGACTTCTGTTTACCACTGCTAGCAGTGCCAGTGTATAAAAGTATATTGTCACGTTTGAAGTAGTCTGTGAAAGTCCAATTTGTAGGTGTTGGTAAGTTGTGTGTAGAGTGGTCAACATCATGACCATTTATTTAACAGTTATGTGAGGTGAAGCCGTAGATGGAAAGTCAACATCAATGGTCGTGATAGGGGGAATTGTTATAGCTAGGTTTGTATAGGCCCTAGGGCCGATAGCCTAGTGCCAACGTATGAACCTATGATATCCCTAGTCATGTTGTAGTCGTCATTGAGTATGTATTCTCAGTAGGAAACATTGTTGGAGGTTTGCCATGTTTTACATTGCAAAGTGGCAGTGGAAGCAAAATGCTACATGACTGCAGTGTACTTAGTATGTCATTCCATCTTTTGTTCTGCCATCTGCTTCCTTCCACTTTGTCTATGTCCTATTCTCCCATTTCCCACCACTAATAGGATTATAGGATTACAAGAAATCTGGACAAATCTCAAAGTAATGGGGGAGACAAATCTGATCAAAAATAAGCACAGCACACACGTGGGCACAGGTGGTTTATACATTTTTGTAATTATTCATTGCACGGCAGTTGGCATTGAGCAGCATTGCTGAGCAGAGAACAGTGTTAATTCTCGACCTGTGGCAGAAAAAAAATTCCTACACACTTGTGAGTCACACATCAGATCTTAGCATCACTGCACATCAAAAAGCAAATCTAAGATTAAAAACAAAACACAAAAGTAATGTACGGTGATTATATTTTCTGTAACAGCTTTCATGGCTCAGTACTAATGATGAAAAATGCCATTTTAGTGCACTGCATGCATGGCTGTAGTCTACTGAAGATGGGATGCCATTGCACAATATTGTTTCCAGTCTTTAACTGTAGTCCATTACAAGGAACATCTTTTGTCTAGGAGCTCTACTGGCATGCCTGTGTAATGCTGTCAGTGCATTGAATCTTGTCATGTGCTACTGGCATGCCTCTGTAATGCTGTCAGTGCGTTGAATCTTGTCGTGTGCTTTTATTTTTCATTGATTTCCACTACAGAGATAAGCTGAAATGTGTTATTCCTGATGCCAAACGCCCTACATATGTGCCCTGCATGACCGGTTTAATACCTACATATGTGCGCTGCATGGCAGGTTTAATAGTAGTTATTCTGTGGCTCATGTAGGTAGTAAATGCATCTGGAGACTAAGAGATTGACTGACAGGATTTTGAATCCCTTAACGTGTATCTTGTGGTGGAGTGAGCAGTGGCAACAGTGGCTGTGATGACTATGCACATCCATTTCTTTGTGAATCTTGCCTTGAGCATGCTCTAGAAGCTACATCTGTCAAGTTAAGTGGAACTGATATTCCATGATTATCCAAATTAACTTTGAGCATATAATCTCAGCAGCAAATAGATAGAAAGAGGACTGCCATGTTTCACATCTTAAAGTGCCACTGGTGCCATAACAACATAGTACAGTACAAATGTTATAATTCATTGCCATCCATCATTCAGATGCAGCTCTCTCTGTTTCCTGTTGTTGCTCGAAGGATGTGAACAACGAGATTTGCTTTGAGAGCTGACTAAGTGCCATTTTTGTGACATCTTGAAATGAGAGATGTATGCCTGATAAAGGAGAAGGTAGTGCTCCTTTTAGAGCACAGAGATGGTGTGAAGAGGAAAACAAGATCTTTCTGCATCTCCTGTTTAGCATTACAGCTGCAGGCCCCTGCGTAAAGGCTGTATCAGTTCTAAATGTAAGGCTAATTCCTGGAATAATGAAGCCAAGACTGTCACCCACGTTACTGGTGTCCAACACGGGGGGGGGGGTGCAGTGTCATCACTACTACAATGATGTAAGGCACCAAAAGCCTAAACCCCTTGATTGATGGGAGTCTGCACCATTCAGCACCTCCATACTAGTAGTATAACATACGTTACCCATCCTTATACCCTGACAGTGCATGGCACAGTCATTACCCAGCCTTATACCCTGCCAATGCATGGCACCATCATTACCCAGCCTTACATCCTGCCAATGCATGGCACCGTCATTACCCAGTCTTACACCTGCCAATGCATGGCACCATCATTACCCAGCCTTACACCTGCCAATGCATGGCACCGTCATTACCCAGCCTTACACCCTGCCAATGCATGGCACCATCATTACCCAGCCTTACACCCTGCCAATGCATGGCACCGTCATTACCCAGCCTTACACACTGCCAATGCATGGCACTGTCATTACCCAGCCTTACACCCTGCCAGTACATGGCACCGTCATTACCCAGCCTTACACCCTGCCAATGCATGGCATCGTCATTACCCAGCCTTACACCCTACCAATGCATGGCACCATCTTTACCCAACCTTACACCCTGCCAATACATGGCACTGTCATTACCCAGCCTTACACACTGCCAATGCATGGCACCGGCATTACCCAGCCTTACACCATGCCAATGCATGGCACCATCATTACCCAGACTTACACCCTGCCAATGCATGGCACCGTCATTACCCAGCCTTACACACTGCCAATGCATGGCACCGTCATTACCCAGCCTTACACACTGCCAATACATGTCACCGTCCATTACCCAGCCTTACACCCTGCCAATGCATGGCACCGTCATTACCCAGCCTTACACACTGCCAATGCATGGCACCGTCATTACCCAGCCTTACACCCTGCCAATGCATGGCACCATCATTACCCACCCTTACACACTGCCAATGCATGGCACCGTCATTACCCAGCCTTACACACTGCCAATGCATGGCACTGTCATTACCCAGCCTTACACCCTGCCAGTACATGGCACCATCATTACCCAGCCTTACACCCTGCCAATGCATGGCACCGTCATTACCCAGCCTTACACCCTATCAATGCATGGCACCATCTTTACCCAACCTTACACCCTGCCAATACATGGCACTGTCATTACCCAGCCTTACACACTGCCAATGCATGGCACCGGCATTACCCAGCCTTACACCCTGCCAATGCATGGCACCATCATTACCCAGACTTGCACCCTGCCAATGCATGGCACCGTCATTACCCAGCCTTACACACTGCCAATGCATGGCACCGTCATTACCCAGCCTTACACACTGCCAATACATGTCACCGTCCATTACCCAGCCTTACACCCTGCCAATGCATGGCACCGTCATTACCCAGCCTTACACACTGCCAATGCATGGCACCATCATTACCCAGCCTTACACCCTGCCAATGCATGGCACCATCATTACCCACCCTTACACACTGCCAATGCATGGCACCGTCATTACCCAGCCTTACACACTGCCAATGCATGGCACCGTCATTACGCAGCCTTACACACTGCCAATGCATGGCACCATCATTACCCAGCCTTACACCCTGCCAATGCATGGCACTGTCATTACCCAGCCTTACACAAAACCAATGCATGGCACCGTCATTACCCAGCCTTCCACCTGCCAATACATGGCACCGTCATTACCCAGCCTTACACCCTGCCAATGCATGGCACCGTCATTACCCAGCCTTACACAATGCCAATGCATGGCACCGTCATTACCCAGCCTTCCACCCTGCCCATGCATAGCACCGTCATTACCCAGCCTTCCACCCTGCCCATGCATGGCACCGTCATTACCCAGCCTTACACACTGCCAATGCATGGCACAGTCATTACCCAGCCTTACACCCTACCAATGCCAAGCACCGTCATTACCAGCCTTGCACCCTACCAATGCATGGCACCATCATTACCCAGCCTTACACCCTGCCAATGCATGGCACCGTCATTACCCAGCCTTACACCCTGCCAATGCATGGCACCATCATTACCCAGCCTTACACCCTGCCAATGCATGGCACCGTCATTACCCAGCCTTACACCCTGCCAATGCATGGCACCGTCATTACCCTGCCTAACACCTGCCAATGCATGGCACCGTCATTATCCAGCCTTACACACTGCCAATGCATGGCACCGTCATTACCCAGCCTTACACCCTGCCAATGCATGGCACCGTCATTACCCTGCCTTACATCTGCCAATGCATGGCACCGTCATTACCCAGCCTTACACACTGCCAATGCATGGCACCGTCATTACCCAGCCTTACACCCTACCAATGCATGACACCGTCATTATCCAGCCTTACACCCTGCCAATGCATGGCACAGTCATTACCCAGCCTTATACCCTGCCAATGCATGGCACCATCATTACCCAGCCTTACACCCTGCCAATGCATGGCACCGTCATTACCCAGCCTTACACCCTGCCAATGCATGGCACCGTCATTACCCAGCCGTACACCCTACCAATGCATGGCACCGTCATTACCAGCCTTACACCCTACCAATGCATGGCACCGTCATTACCCAGCCTTACACCCTGCCAATGCATGGCACCGTCATTACCCAGCCTTACACCCTGCCAATGCATGGCACCATCATTACCCAGCCTTACACCTGCCAATGCATGGCACCGTCATTACCCAGCCTTACACACTGCCAATGCATGGCACCGTCATTACCCAGCCTTACACCCTACCAATGCATGACACCGTCATTACCCAGTCTTACACACTGCCAGTGCATGGCACTCATTACCAGCCTTACACCCTACCAATGCATGGCACCATCATTACCCAGCCTTACACCCTGCCAATGCATGGCACCGTCATTACCCAGCCTTACACCCTGCCAATGCATGGCACTGTCATTACCCAGCCTTACACCCTGCCAGTACATGGCACCGTCATTACCCAGCCTTACACCTGCCAATGCATGGCACCGTCATTATCCAGCCTTACACCCTACCAATGTATGGCACCGTCATTACCCAGCCTTACACCCTACCAATGCACGGAACTGTCACTAACCAACCTTACACACTACCAATGCATGGCACAGTCATTACCCAGCCTTCACCCTGCCAATGCATGGCACCGTCATTACCCAGCCTTCACCCTGCCAATGCATGGCACCGTCATTACCCAGCCTTCACACTGCCAATGCATGGCACCGTCATTACCCAACCTTACACCCTGCCAAGGCATGGCACCGTCATTACCCAACCTTACACCCTGCCAAGGCATGGCACCGTCTTTACCCAGCCTTACACCCTGCCAAGGCATGGCACTGTCATTACCCAGCCTTACACCCTGCCAAGGCATGGCACTGTCATTACCCAGCCTTACACCCTGCCAGTGCATGGCATCGTCATTACACAGCCTTACACCCTGCCAATGCATGGCACCGTCATTACCCAGCCTTGCACATTACCAATGCATGGCACCGTCATTACCCAGCCTTACACCCTGGCAATGCATGGCAGCGTCATTACCCAGCTTTACACAATGCCAATGCATGGCACCGTCATTACCCAGCCTTACACACTGCCAATGCATGGCACCGTCATTACCCAGCCTTACACACTGCCAATGCATGGCACCGTCATTACCCAGTCTTGCACACTGCCAATGCATGGCACCATCATTACCCACCCTTACACTCTGTCGATGCATGGCACCGTCATTACCCAGCCTAACACCCTGCCGATGCATGGCCCCATCATTACTCAGCCTTACACCCTGCCGATGCATGGCCCTGTCATTACCCAGCCTTACACCCTGCCAATGCTTGGCACCGTCATTACCCAGCCTTACACCCTGCCAGTGCATGACACCGTCATTACCCAGCCTTACACCCTGCCAATGCATGACACCGTCATTACCCAGCCTTACACCCTGCCAATGCATGGCGCCGTCATTACTCAGCCTTACACCCTGCCAATGCATGGCGCCGTCATTACCCAGCCTTACACCCTGCCAATGCATGGCACCATCATTACCCAGCCTTACACCCTGCCAATGCATGGCACCGTCATTACCCAGCCTTACACCCTGCCAATGCATGGCACCGTCATTACCCAGCCTTACACCCTGCCAATGCATGGCACCATCATTACCCAGCCTTGCACCCTGCCAATGCATGGCACCGTCATTACCCAGCCTTACACCCTGCCAGTGCGTGGCACCGTCATTACCCAGCCTTACACCCTACCAATGCGTGGCACCATCATTACCCAGCCTTTACACACTGCCAATGCATGGCACCATACAGATTTTTATTATGATGTTTCTATCTCTGCAGCTTCTGAACATATTGAAAATAATGGGGAAAGGGGTGCATAGGAAGCAACTGGCGCACCAAAGAGAATGCCATGGTTCATACAGGTTAATTTTGTGAAACATGTATGTTTCATGAGTAACAGATAATTGAAATATTGATAAAGTACATTTAAACACCAAGCAGGATGTGCCATTACTGGCAGTCCTTACGGGAATTGTAAGAAGTTTGCCAAAGTAGAACATTGCATCTTCATTCTAGCATCTGCATAGCTGGAGAAGTGGTTCATCTGGTTAATTCTCTGTGCCCTGAAGCTCTTATGGTTAAGAAATAAAAATTAAGGCTGCTGTGAAATCATTTTTGTATGTCTCTTCCACTTCTCCCTTTGTTTACAATTTTTTTCAATTATAATTTTTAAGATTTTTACATTTTATCCATTAAATACTGGTAAATTACAGTGATAGAGCAAAATAAAATTGGAGATGAGTGACATTCTGTACATTCAGTAGTATGACTGTGGATTCTGAGTGCCATCATGTACTTGGCTGGAGAAGTAGCTCATTGCGTTAATTCTTATGTGCACTAGGGATTGTTATGATGCATAGTGGGTTAGTTCCCGCCGACCCAAAAATAAATAAAGTAGACTGTTTTCATGAGATGAGTATATTTTTTCCTTCTAGTTAAAGTAATTAAATAATAAACAACGTAGTTAAGAAGGTGTAACTGTATGTCCCACGATGATGATGTCTTTCTCTGGAATGTCTGTCCCACGATGATGATGTCTTTCTCTGATTACAAAAGGTGCTGAGGACACCATTTTCATTACTTTTGTGTACGTTTCTTCCTCTGTCTTCTTGTGTCTTAATTGCATTTATTTATTTATTTTTTTAATTTTCTATGCATGCGTTACTGTTATGTGCAGCAGCACAGAGACCTTGACCACCACTCTGGTACAGCCTGTCACCCCCCCAGAGGTGGTAGCAGCAGTGCCACCACCACAAGGGGCACCCAGCACATCTAAGTGACTGCCTGCCAGAGTTGCTTCCACACCTCCTGCCATACCTACACCATCTGTAGGCTCTGCCCTGGACGATGGCACATTAACCACATGGAGTGGCAGTTACCCATCAAGAGCTGGCAGAGCTTGCAGGGAAGATTCTAGACAAGTAGTTTTGAGGCTTGCATTGGCCATATTTAAAGTGTGCTTATAACTGATCCAGGAGCTTCCCTGCCAAGCACTACCTGCAATAACTGAGGCAGGGCTCAGTGGTAACAGCACCTAGGATGAGGAATGATTTCCTCTGTGACAAAGATGTCAGGCAATGCATCTCCGAATACTCCATCCTGTCCCTATTGCTGGTATTCAGGTTATACATTCCTTCTTTTATCATTTTCTGCCATTTTTGTCTGTCTCCCTCACTGATGTGGTGTTATCAGTCAGCATGTTGCCCCATACCCTGTCAGTCATGTCTGTCTTAACAATATTACCCGCTTTTGATAACCTTGCCTTCTTTCCCCAACTTTACCCTCTCAAAGAGTAGAATAAAAAGGGATTGGGGTGGGGGCACTTGTCCCATAAAAAATTATGTCCTATACATAATTCTCAGCTTCATCAGTCAGGCTACTAATTGACAAAAATGATTGGCTTCAGTTGTAACAGATAGTGTATTTTAACAAACTAGTAATGCTGTCATGACTAAATACTCACAACTATGTCATACATTAATATTATTTTGATAAGAAGTTGAGAGATGGTCTGTCCCAACACCATCCTGATAATTCCTGAATTGCTCATCTAATGTTGTGTTCCTTTCTTGCTCCATATTTTCATCCCTGTTCTGTCCACACATTTACAACCTTTAATAGGGTCCCAAAATAAACATACCACACACGTCACCATGATTGACTTATAAACAGAAGTAACGCTGTCTGTACTCATCCACTGTGCAGTGGTTGGCATCTAGCAGCATACCTTGTCATCTCTGAACAGGGGGTAATACTATTTTTCATCCTATGGCAAAAATGAAGATAATGCTCATGCATCTGCTGAGACTTTACCATCGATTGCTCACATGAGCTGACCATCGGTCAGTAAGCAATTCTGATGTAGTTAAAATTAAGGTAAACTGCTTCTGATGTTCATCATCCCCACTGCTGCTTTAGCCTTTAGGCTGTATAGGTTGTTTTTCTGCCCAGGAAATGACAACTAGCCAACTTCACAAAGCACTGGCTCCCCCAGCAACTACACTGTGACTGCTGATCAACTAGCCCTATGGTGACAAGTGAGAGTGAAGATTTCTTCTGTACTTAATTGCCACCTGAAGGTGAAGCATCTCTGGGGCTTCATGGAAGTACCATTCAGCTTAAAACCTCATTTCTGGCAAATAAGTCACTGTTGGGGAACCCTTCCACAGAGAAATTGTTGCCCTTTTATGAAAATAGTATTTATTTTATTTTCTGTATATAAAAGGGGATTTCCCCTGTAAGGAACCCAGTATTTTTATCAGTCTTGGAAATTTCCTGTCAGGGACTGCTACTTTTAGATTTTAATGTATGTCCTCTGCTCTGGCAGCAGAATCTGGGAGCCGACACTCTCCTGTCTGTTCCGGGGAGGGGAGTTGAACCGATGCATCTGTTCCGATTCTCCCCCTAGGGGCTTTGATGAAGATGAGTTCGGCTCCTACCTCTGGCTCGGAGCTGGCAGTATTGGTGCGGGAGGAGTCTTCGGTGTCTTCGGACTTGGGTGCTTCCTTGCATCGGAGCTGTGGTGCCTTCGATTCCATGAGGAAGGTTTTGTCCCCCAGGACAGCCACTACCTCTGAAATCGCCACCTCCTCCCAAAAAGCGCTGGAATATTCAAAGTCACTGCAGACCCACAGTAAGCGTAGAGACCTGGAGCCTCAGGAAGCCCCATTGGGGGAACCCTGCTCTTCCGAGACCTCCCCAGAAGTTCCCACTGAGGAGGTCCCTCTGAAGAGGTTTTGTAAGAGGAGACAGATTCCCCTCAGGAATCCATCACGTCTGACACTGATTTGGAGGAATCGGAAGGGTCCCCAAAGTCCCCCTCTGAGGATATCTCCATTGCGGATATCCTAGAGATCCTTAAGCAGAGGGGTGACTGGCAGCCCATTAACCCTACTGAGGGCAAATTGGTGCTCTTGAAGGCATTCGGGTCTCGACCTTCCACCTCTTGGGTTTCTTTGCCCTTCGATGAGTTGATGGATCTTTTGTCTCGAAGAGCGTGGGAGTCACCAGATTCTATGGAGCCTTGTCCCTAGGAGGCCCAATAAATACATTTCAGCTCCTCATGACAAGTCTTTCTTATCCAAACCCATACCTGTTGATGCCATGATGGTTGCGGCAGCCACTAAGAAAGAGATTTCGGAGACCTCTCCGTCTGTCCATCCTTGTAATAGGGAATCTAGGATCATGGACAGATACGGCAAGTGCATGTTCAGTTCTATGACCTTTGCTCTTCGGTCCATGAACTATCTAACCCATTTCACAAGGCTTCAGAGAAATCTCCTGAAAGAGCTATGAGATACTCTCTAGGGTGCAGTAGCCGATTCAGTGGCGGACAAAATGACATCTCAGCTTGCTACCCTCAATTTTATCGTTAACTCTTCCATGCACCTCATATCTTACGTAGCCAATGGGACGAGTAGGGCAGCGGGTACAGGAATTGCACTGTGGAGACATTCCTGGATGCGCTTATGTTCCTTTGTGGAACCTTTCATGTTGTCATTTGTGAATGCCCCTTTTGATGGTTCTTCTTTGTTCAGACCAAAAGTTAGAGACCCACACCAGATGTGAGCAAAGACGGTAAGACTGTCTGCCGTAGGAGTCAGTTTTTCCACCCCCTACTAGACCTTACCCTAAAGGTCAACGGGGAGGAAACGTGGTTCTGCAAAGCCCAAGGAGCCTTTCCGAACTCACGAGGTGAAGCCTCCTCCAGGGGCAGAGGAGGGGGCAATGATGGAAGATGATGCCCACGTTGCAGAGGGGGTCCGCAAAACCAGGGCAACAGGGATCAGTGCCTTGGCAAGCCCTATCAGTGCTCCTGAAACAAGGCCTGCTTGTTCTGCTCTGGAGGCAGTTGGGGGGCGTTTGTGTTTGTACCTAGGCACTTGGCTAAAAATTTCAGAAGACCGATGGGTACAAAATGTTATATCCAGAGGCTATTTCATCCCCAGCCCAGACCAAAAAAAGGAATCCCGGACGTTCCACCCCGTCTACGGGATGTGGCAATGGTAGAGGTTCAAAAACTATTACAAAAAACAGTCATCCAACCAGTCCCAGCAGACCAGCAAGGATCCGGAATTTACTCAAGATTCTTTTTAGTGACAAAGAAGACAGGGGACTGGAGACCAATTTTTGACCTCAACAGACTCAACAAATATGTGGTAAAGACAAAGTTCCGGATGGTCACACTTAAGTCCATATTCCCACTTCTAGGGAAGGACAATTGGATCTGCTCAATAAATCTTCAGGATGCATACTACCATATCAAAATGGCCAGGCCATCCAGAGATCATCTGCCCTTCAGGCTGGGAGCCAGTCACTTCCACTTTTGGGCCCTACCCTTTGGTCTCACTACAGCCCCCAGAGTGTTCACCAAATGTATGGCAGTGGTCATGGCTCACTTGAAATATCTAGGAATCCGGGTATTTCCATATTTGGATGACTGGCTCCTCACCACACCCACCAGGCATCAGCTTATCCAGGCAAGGGACACTGCCTTAGCTCTATGTTACCAACTGTGCATTACGATAAATTCAGAAAAGTCTGCTTTATTGCCATTGCAGTGTACAGTGTTTATAGGAGCAGACTTAAACACAGCCAACATGTCTTTAAAGCTTTCTGCAGAAAGAGTGCTCACCCTACGACAAGAGAGTATGGATCTCCTGTCAAAACACAAAGCACCAGCATCTCAGATTCTCAAGTTGCTCGGCACCATGGAAGCAGCTATCATTGCAATACCTCTAGCGAGATCTTACATGCGCATTCTTCAGTGGCTGCTATTCATACAGTGGACATTTCAGGACTTGCCAATGAATCGCACAGTTCTGATAACCAATGCTTGCAAGGATGATCTTCGGTGGTGGCTAACGTCCGAGTCGGTGACCATGGGACGTCCCTTTGTCCTCCTGGCTCCAGTTGCAACGGTGACCACGGACACCTCCCTGATCTGGTGGGAGGGCATTATCAGGGACAGACAGCCCAAGCTACATGGCAGGTTCACTTGCACATCAACGTCCTAGAGATGAGAGCCAGTTCTCTTAGCGTTGTAGTCCTTCCAAGACTCTCTTCCTCTAGGCACGATTGCAATTCAGTCAGACGACATGTCTGTATTCTAATATATAAACAAACAAGGAGGAACCAGATCTTATCTCCTATGTCGAGAGGCTGTAAGATTGTGGAAATGGGCAGAGTCCACCCAGCACTTTCTGATAGCAATGCACATCCTGGGGAAGTCCAGCGTAATTGCAGACAAACTCAGCAGGGCAATTCTGTTGCCTCACGAGTGGTCCCTCAAGAACGAAGTAGCGGAAATGAGCTTCCACAGATGAGGTCAGCCTTGCTACAACCTCTTTGCTTTTCCCACGAGCACCAAATGCAGCAACTACTGTTCCCTGATCCCTCAACAGGGACAATCCCAGAGGGACATGCTCATACACAGTTGGCCCCCAGGACTCCTTTATGCCTTTCCTGTGATTCCCAAAGTTTTGCAGAAAGCCAATTTTCTGGGCAAGACACTAATCTTAATAGCCCCATATTGCCCCTGTCAAATCTGGTTCCCCTTTCTGAAGCCTCACCTAGTAGAAGAGCCTTGGATCCTGGACCCAGTGCCAGGTCTTTTGACCCACTCGTCAGGTGCTGTTCACCCTTCTCTTCAGTCCATCAAACTGACAGCTTGGCTGCTCCAATTCCCAGAATAGCCAGGTTCCAAAATTTATGAGCAGAAGCTCAACATATTCTGTTGTCCTCACACAAGTCTTCAGCCAGGAAACTGTATCTCAGCAAGTGGAAAAGGGTTTCCATTTGTGCTCAACAGAGTAACTTTGACCCTTTTTCTGGCCTCCATTTTGGATTTCATGGAGTTTTTGACCAAACTGTTGAACGAAGGAGCTGCAGCAGCCACCATCCGGGTACAACTGGCTGCTATATCTAATTTCCATATAGGTGAATCTCGAAGTGGTATTATGTCTAACAAGTTGACAAAGGCCTTTTTGAAGGGTACGATGCACTTAAAACCACCAATTAGATCTCCTACTGCCCATGGAATTTGAATTTCGTCCTATCCAAGATTATGTTCCTGCCCTTTAAACCTGTTTCTTCTTGTGAGCTGAAGTATCTTTCTTGGAAGACCATTTTCCTGGTGGCCATTACTTCAGCATGCAGAATTTCTGAGTTGCAAGCCCTTTCAATTAAGCATCCATATTTGATATTCCACAAAGATAGGGTCTCCCTCAAGATGAATCAGTCGTTCTTACCCAAAACGTGTTCCGAATTCACCCTTAACCAGGCAATTGACTTACCTGTTTTCTTTCCCAATCACTCTAATCAGTTGGAATATATGCTTCACAAACTTGACGTCCATAGACAACTTTGTTTCTGTTTGGACAGGACAGAAGACCATAGAAGAGCTGATCAGCTGTTTGTCTTCTCCTTAGAGTCCAGAAAAGGTGCACCGGTATCTAAAGTTACCTTATCTAAATGGCTTTCTCATTGCATATCCTTTATTTACCATGAGGCAGACATTTCTTTACATGACAAAGTCAAAGCTCATTCAACCAGAGCTGTTTCTACTTCTGTAGCCTTCTTAGCCAGACTACCCATTGATTCTATTGGTGTAGCTGCCACATGGTCAGAGCCACATACCTTCATATCAAACTACAAGGTAGATAAGGCCTCTAGGGACAGAGCTTCATTTGGGTCTGCTGTCCTTAGACAGGTACTCATGTGAGCCATCCAAGTTTATGGTGCTGGGGACGCTACCCATCAGTCAGAATGAAGGCGAGATTGAACAACTTTCCATAAAGAAGTTATGTACTTACCATAACATTCCATGTGGGTTGTTCTTCTGGCCTTCATTCTTACGACCCTCCCACCTACCCCCATCTAATGTCTGGAAGTTCGAGAGGCTGTTTGTTGGTTTTGGTTATCCTGAGGAGTTTCCTCTCTATAGTTATCTCTAGATTTCCTTGAAATCTGGGGTAGGTTTAATGCTAGTTGGGAGCAAACAAGATCTGGGGAAGGTAGAGGTGCATTGTGGGATAGGGTTTTCGGCCTCGAGTTGTTAGAGACCTCGAGCTTTGCAGTTTGGCCGACTCGGAGCAGAGGATCGGCTCCGAACCCATCAGTCAGAATGAAGGCAAGAAGAACAACTCACATGGAACATTATGGTAAGTACATAACTTCTTTTTTTCTGGCAAACAAGCATCTAAAAAGCGGTGGCCAGAGGAAAGTAAGAAGAAGCGAGTCCTTTCAACAAAAGGGACAGACTAAATCTACAGAATGAATATGCCAGCATTCTTTCTCCCCTCACCCCCAGCCAATATCATCACAAACCTGCACCAATAACTGGTCTTCAATATCCCCCTTTGCCAAAAGATTGTCTCAGACTCTTGGGTGCTAAATGTGGTGTAGAAGGGTTACAGATGGCACTGGTTACAAAAACCTCCTTTCAGCGGAATTCCTCCCCACCATCCTAACCAACAAAGATTTTTTTCCTCAGGTTCTTCACCCTTTACACACTGAAGGAGTCGTAGAACCACTGCCTATAGGTCAGTGGAGCAAAGGCTTCTATTCCTGAATGCTTCTGGTACCAGAGAAAAGTCTCTTGGAGACCAGTACTAGAGCTTTCTTTCCTAGATCTATATGTGAAAGTTACAAAATTCAAAAAGTTACTTTACAGAAACTGTTGCCCCTCATTCCTCCTATGAGTTGCATGGTGGCACTATACTTAAAACACCTAAAAGATGCGTATTATCACATTCCTGTAGTCTCAGGCTTCAGGAGCTTCATATTTTTATCTGTACACTACTAAAGTACTTCTTTATATTTATGTGTCTGTAGGTCCTTATGCATGCATGGGTATATGTGTCTCACTCACTCACTGACACACGCGCGCACAGATACACGCGCGCACACAGTCACACGCGCACACACTCACACACTCACACACACGCACACACACACACACACACACACACACACACACACACACTCACACTCACACTCACACTCACACACACACTCACACACACACACACTCACACACACACACTCTCACACACACACACACACACACACACACACACACACACACACTCTTTTACAAGAAAGTTAGACATGCATTCATTTTTTTCACATCATCTTTATCTTGACGTAATAGCATTTGTTGCTGCAAGTCTGCCTGTTCGACTCTAGTCAACTGAGCAATGTGTTTGGTATGTTCTGTTTTATAGTGTATAGTTGCCCTGTAATGACCTTGAAGCAAGATTTTAACTGTGTCTCCTGAGACATTTCTAACTGCCGAAAACATTCGGCTTGGAAGTCTGTTGTCCATATACAGTTTTATTTCAAATCATATTATGATTTCCTGCAGCAGTAGTCCCTGTTCATTCAAGTCTGTTGTTACAGTAATGGGTACTACTATAATTCTGGGGATCATAATTGTTAGTAATGATAGTTTTCATTTGATAAGAATATATATTCAGTCGGAGATTGTGGTATTTTATGAGTGTTCTCCTTACTTAACAGTTTTGAAGTATTAGAGTTAGTGTATGTTAGCTGCAAAACTCCGTCCATCCTTCCTCAACCCCTTTTCCCATTTTGCACATGGGGTCGGGGTGTCACCTCTGCAGTGACAATCACCTCAAGCCAAGGTTTACACTGCCGGTTGGCTAGCCCTGCCACGGTAATTCATTCACACTATTTACTCATGCACACACACTCACCTACAGCTAATTTAGTGTCTCCAATACACCTACTGCATGTCTTTGGAATGTGGGAGGAAACCGGAGCACCCGGAGGAAACCCACCGGACCGCAGGGAGGACATACAGACTTCTGCAAATGCCAACATTTCTGCATGGAGGTAGTAGTTTGTGCTGCTTTCACCACCACTATGTGTGCACTTGTTCTAAAGTTATAACAAAAATGTAAAATATATTGAACAGGTAGTTGTTTGAAGGTGGGTGGTAGCCCCTCTCAGGCACGCAGCACTCAGTGTTGTTGAGTTTATTTAGTGCAGGAAGGCTCCACGTTTATAACAGTACTACAGGTCGTTTGAAGTTGGGTGGTAGCCCCTGTCAGGCGTGCAGCACTCCGTGTTGAGTTTATTTAGTGCAGGAAGGCTCCATGTTTATAACAGTACTACAGGTCGTTTGAAGGTAGGTGGTAGCCCCTGTCAGGCACGCAGCACTCCGTGTTGAGTTTATTTAGTGCAGGAAGGCTCCACGTTTATACCAGTACTACAGGTCATTTGAAGGTGGGTGGTAGCCCCTGTCAGGCACGCAGCACTCCGTGTTGAGTTTATTTAGTGCAGGAAGGCTCCACGTTTATACCAGTACTACAGGTCGTTTGAAGGTGGGTGGTAGCCCCTGTCAGGCGTGCAGCACTCCGTGTTGAGTTTATTTAGTGCAGGAAGGCTCCACGTTTATACCAGTACTACAGGTCGTTTGAAGGTGGGTGGTAGCCCCTGTCAGGCGTGCAGCACTCCGTGTTGTTGAGTTTATTTAGTGCAGGGAGGCTCCATGTTTATAACAGTACTACAGGTAGTTTGAAGGTGGGTGGTAGCCCCTGTCAGGCACGCAGCACTCAGTGTTGTTGAGTTTATTTAGTGCAGGAAGGCTCCATGTTTATAACAGTACTACAGGTCGTTTGAAGGTGGGTGGTAGCCCCTGTCAGGCATGCAGCACTCCGTGTTGAGTTTATTTAGTGCAGGAAGGCTCCACGTTTATACCAGTACTACAGGTCGTTTGAAGGTGGGTGGTAGCCCCTGTCAGGCGTGCAGCACTCCGTGTTGAGTTTATTTAGTGCAGGAAGGCTCCACGTTTATACCAGTACTACAGGTCGTTTGAAGGTGGGTGGTAGCCCCTGTCAGGCACGCATCACTCAGTGTTGTTGAGTTTATTTAGTGCAGGAAGGCTCCACGTTTATACCAGTACTACAGGTCGTTTGAAGGTGGGTGGTAGCCCCTGTCAGGCACGCATCACTCAGTGTTGTTGAGTTTATTTAGTGCAGGAAGGCTCCACGTTTATACCAGTACTATAATAAAGTGGTGTGGAATGTGGCATTGAGGAGGAGAGCAGTAGCCCCCCTCACATGAACGGGGCGGTTGTAGTTATTGAATTCAGAAACTGCATGTGAGTTCCACTAAAATAGAGAAAAAAGGCAAAGGAGGAGATTCCAAGATTCCAAAATGCAATTTAATGTTAGCGCTTTTGTTCACTAGCATCGGTGAACTTCATCAGACCTGCTAGTGAACAAAAGCGGTAACATTAAATTGTGTTTTGGAATCTTGGAGTCTCATTCCTTGCCTTTTGTCTCTCTTCGTTTGTTTTTGGGTCGCTGTTTGAGTTCCACTGAAATAATTTCACAACAAAATGCAGGGGCTCCTTCTCTCACCTGCATATATCAGTTCAAAGAAAAGTATAACCAAAGGCGATAAAGCACTGATAAGTGACGTGTCACATGAATATATGCATCAGTTCATGACATGTATGCACTGGTAGCACGATTGAACCAAGTGGTGGAGGGATGCAAATGTCTGTTTTATTTACCGCTGACAAATTTTATAACATGGGATACTTTCATAACTTTGCACAGTTGTGATACATGATTGGAGAAAACTGATCATTTTAAGTGCAGTGAGTTTGCAGAAATGGACAACACTTATCAGTGCTATCCATTAAAGGTGATGGTACAGTACTGTCAGTCATGGAGTCCCAGTACAAATCTGCATGAGGAAAAAAAAACAGTAGGGGTTAGTGTGCTCCACAGTAGTTTGTCATTTCTGAGAGTGTCCAGACTCGTACAATCATGTCTTTCATTTCTGATAGGGAGTTTATGGTCAGAAGTTAAACAGATGTACTACAATTTAACTTCTTCACTTGTTATGTATTTATCTCACTCTCTCCTTCCATTCTTTCACCCATTCTTTTTATTGTCTATATTGTTTCAAATTGTCATCATGCAGTGATCTAGGTGAAAATGTGTGAGACTTTTGAAAAAGTGTTGATGTGTATTTATAGCTTAATTGACGCTTGACTTTAGATATCAGGCATGGAGAGGAGCTGGCTTTTTATTGGAATGTTCTGGAATCTTGGTAGCAGTCTTTCCCCAAAATCCCATTAAGGTACTCCATATGTTGCCTGGTAATTATTCACTTCACTTTCCTTCTGTTAGAGAGATTTCTCTATAGGCTTTATGAGTAACACACCCCAAATTGTTACAGTAATCACACTTTTGAAAAGGCCACAGTTTGAGGGTTCAAAAACTGCAATTTTTCTGTCTTGCCAGTTAAAATAATTCAATAATTCTAAAATGTTTAATAAAAAGTATTTGTAGAAATTAATAATAAATAAATAACAATAATTTGTGACTTTTTAAGCCTGTCAAGTTTCCCCATTTGGTGATCAAATTAACCAATCCCATTTGGTGTTAGACTGGCAGTACACCCTCCCGTGTTTGGTAATTATATGTTAATCTACTGGGAATAACTAATAAGAACCTTGTTGAAGTTTCCATTAGTTTATTCATTTAAGTAAGTAGATGGATGAGTGTTCTTGTTCTAATGGGAATAACTGGGATCATGCCATAGATAATTTAAGGGAATCTCTGCGTTAGATAAAGAGCTGTGTCCATTTGTAGTACAGGGGGCAGACCTGGGGTAAATCTTCTGTTTCCCATCCAGAGATATAAGTTGTGCTTGAATATAGACAGGGATGAGCTTTGTTTTACATGGATGGGAATATACCTGTCCCTCTAAATCATTCTGTTGATGTTGCAGAAGAGATTTTAGATCCCTGGACTGAGTATTTCTGATGCCCTTTGACTTGCAGTGCAGTAAATCCATCAGTAATGGGTCGGAGAATGCATATACAGACACAGGTCACCTCTTAGCAATCTGTAGGATACAGAGTATAGTGACAGAGCCTTGAGTTAGTCCATGCAGGACATGTTGTTTAGGCTGTATCCTTTAAGTAAGGTATCTCTGTGGGTGTTCCAGTTGTTGCATGTATCTGGACAGATACACACCAAAGGGGGCACAATACTGATGACTGACCTAATGAGGACTGGTAAAGGGAGACAATGATATCCCCTAGATCTAGAAACAGTCCCTTTGTTTATAAGCTGCGCAGTATAGAATGACATTCTCACAACAGTAGACACATGTTTGACAAAAATTAGGCCACTGTCCACATAACTGCCCAAATTCTAACGTAGGTCGACTCTTAGAGCCATATTGTCAGTGTGGTAGTTGCTCAGGGTAGAAGGCTTCCCAAAGAATACAACAATGCATTTTTTTGCATTTAGTTTCAGTCCATGATTTTGGCACGCATGTCCTCCCAGCGAGCGACGGAACGTTAAAAAGATATGCAGGTAGATGCATGAATGCGTGTGTGCCTTCCCTGAAGGTTGGGCGCCAGGCTGGCAACTCGCATCTGTATCACATTATCGCATTTTAATAATATCGAATGGCTACAATATTGAAAATGCCATTCAGCGAAACCATTCTTGTGGGGGGCTGCCCCCTCCCCCCGCTAATTATATATACTAACTCTGAGATCACACTACAGTGAGGAAAGGACAAATTTTCCAATACTCACGGTACTGCAATCTGACAAAAGTATTTCACTGAACGGCATTTTCGACATTGTAGCCGTTAGATATTTTGAAAATGCAATAATGTGATATAGACCCGGCAACTCGACACAGTAAAAATCCACTGCCAGTCATAAGCGGACCTGTGGCGACACCTAACCAGGTAAATCCATAAGACTTTTTAAGATTTTGCAGCAGTTATTTATTTTAGACAAAGCCTCCTGCAGAATGGTTAAGTCATTTTGGGGATTCAGTGACTGCTCCTAGATTCCAGTCATCTGCAAACATTGTCATTGCCCTTTGATATTGTCTTTTACTTCAGGATAAGTTGTTTTTCAAAACTTGGTATCTGTTACATATACCTATACTGTAAATAGCCATCTGTCTGTTCTGTGCACTTTAATGAAATTTACACTTTTTCACAGTTAGCAGGGAGTACGACTCAGATCTCACCCTTATGGAAATTGTTTTGGATGTGTGCTTCTTTTGATTAATTTACTTTGTTTTATATTTTTATATTTTATTGTATAGCTTGTAGTCCCTAGAGCTGCAATTTATACTTACATACTGTTTCTGACATTTGGCTTTTTATTTAAACTCTTTTCCTTGTTTTTAAATGCCTCTATTATTTTGTACACCTGAGCCGAACTTGAAAAGGTCCATTAATATCAGAGTTCTACCCCAGATAACAAATTGAAGCAAATAAATAAATTAATTCCTGAAAATATTAATTATAAACACCAAGTTTTGTTTACAAATTTTATTATAGCAATTTGACTGCTGCTTCACATTCCTCCCTCTGATCTCTTCAGCCTCCCAGTCTAATTAATTGAGGCTTCACATTGTAGGCTGTCCTTTTCTTCTCAGTGAAGCATATCCTTCAGATTAACTGGAGAGATTGTAACTTTCCATTTCAGTGATTGCCATTCCAACACAAACAGTCCATATCTTTATGCTGAAGTGAAAAACATCAGAAGAAAGTGGGGAAGTTAAGTTATTGCAATTTATCCGACAGAATGGATATAAAATACTTTGACAAAGATGAATTTAAACTGCTTAAACATAGTTTCTGTATTCAAGATTTTGAAAAGGAAATCTCTAATGTATGTAAAGCGTATTTTAAGAGCTGGTGTTTCTTTTCAATCCAAGCACAGACAAGACCCTCTGTCTTGTAACACAATGTTGTTCTTGTTAGCTAAGGCAAGCAAAAGGATTGTTTTGCTATTCCATATCACGTAATGATTTCTTAAACGTACATACATATGTATTTTTTTCGCGGTGGTGCAGCAGTAGCATTGTTGCCTCACAGCAAGAGGTTCTCCCGTTCGATTCTCGGCTTGGGTTGGGAGTGCCTTCTGTGTGGAGTCTGCATGTCCTCGTTTGAAAGACATGCGTTGAATGGGCGTGCCTTCGTTGAAGGTTGGGCGTCGGGCTGGCAACTCGACACCATAAAAACCAACTGCCAGTCATTAGCGGACTGGAGTTCCGCTGTGGCGACCCCTAACCGGGAAAAGCCGAAAGACAAACAAACAAACATACGTATGTATGCATTTTTTCTGAATGTTTTAATTTGAAAAAGAAATTTGTTTTAAAAGTGTAATAACGTGAAGGGAGTACACTGAACAGATACACCCAAGACTTATGGAATCATTTTATCAGACAGAACAAGACACAGTAAGAGAGAGAGATGGTTAAGTGTATGCGGTTTAGTAAATAGAGAAAAAGTTGGTGAACAGTTACTTTGGCAAAGCCAAACCAGAGTACAGAAATATAGTACGAACTTGAAAATCTGAGACTCTTAACAAAGAGAGTGAATGTGTGATAAAGGAGAGCGCATATACCAAGTCCAAGATCGTTGTATCTCCGATCTGTCGCTTTCTGTTAATGTACAGCAGTCTCTGGCTACAGGAAGCTTTTGATCCTTTATAATATTTACTTTGTAGGGGGACAGTGAATTTGGAGATCAGCTGTTCTCCAGTTGTTCACTTTTCTGTAATTCTGGAACTCAGAATTATGGGTTTTGAAATTATATAGCTAGGAAATATCCTAATCCCCCCCCCCCACACACACAAATATGCACATCTAAACTGTTTTGTTGTTTTTTTCCTTTTGTGTTGTACAATGTCATCTTCAGTCAGGTGGAAAGAATGTCTTACTTTAAATTAGTGGAAATTTGCACAGTAATTATTGTTAAACATGTACGCAAAATTTTAGATATTTTAAAGCTAGTGAGGATGTGTCCCATTTTATAAGCACATTAAGACATTCAAGGGTGCACATCAGGTGCATCTTACGCGTGGCCAGTGGCTAAAATAACGTGTCTGTCTGCTTTATTACACCATTGCCTGTGCATCTTATGTTTATCACACACACACACACACACACACACACACACACACCTTGTTTTATTGTTTTGCATAGGAGTACTTCATGCAGCTTAACATTTTTCACTTAGTTCTAGCCAGCCTGTTACCCCCTGCGAGTAGATTGGGTAAACTGTTCCAACCGGCCTATTACCCCCTGTGAGTAAATGGGGTAAACTGTTCTAGCTGGCCTCTTACCACCTGCGAATAGGTGGGGTTAACTTAGTGCCAGTATTAGAATTGTTACAACCACCCAGTCTTATAACTCTCGTCCAACTCCTGTAGCAACCCTACGAACAGCAGACGTCATCTATGCAATTTTAGACAAGAAGGGAATGGAAGTAAAATACCAGGCCTTTTCTTCTATATCACACACTCCCATGTACGGGAAAACCCACACAAGTATAGGGAGGGAGTGCATACTCCTCATTAAAAGCATCCCAGCTGAGAGTCAGAACTATGTATTTTTGACATTTTACTGTCCCACATTGCACTGATACTTTAGTCTTGCTGGTACAGGCCATAATTATAGATCTGAAGTAGGAGATTCATTTGTCTGCAACCTGTGGGTTATGGATCCGATATCGGATCCGAACCGGCATGGTTTTCCAGCTATGGATCCAAGCTCTCAGCTCCTCCCCTCATGACCTCAGATCTCGTTTGCCGCGCATGGTGACTGGATTTGTTTCTCAAGCTCTCAAGCTAAGTGGTAGTTTTATTGTTAAATTTCAGAATTTTGAAGTTTGTATTGATTTTTTGTGTGAAAGTGTAGGTTTCCCCTTTGATATTTTTTCTTTTTAGAGTTAATCTAAAAGTTTTATCCCTCCCCTCACTGTTGGCGTAGAGTGTGTGTGTTGGGCCTGTGTGTGTATTGGTTTTTCTTTTAGTTACTTTGGTAACTTCGTGGTTAGACTAGGATGGCAGACCAACCTAAGTCTATATTTTCTAAATGCTCCGAGTGTGGCCATAAGCTTTCCCCAGCTGATGACCACACTCGTGTTAGATGCCTGGGGTTGAACACCTCACATCTGGATGTTCCATTTGTGCAGGGTTCAACCCCAGGGCATTGAAGGAGCGGAGGTCCAAGCTTGTTTTGGCGGGCCTTTTACCGCCGGACTCGGCTCCGACCTCCGCTCCTTCTGGAGTAACCGTGCCTGCAGTTACTCCCTCTGCGGCACCCCCTCCTCCTCCTGGGACTCAACCTCCCGTTTCTGGTTCGGAGGAGAGGGATGCTAAGAAAAGGGACCGGAGGGAGAAGCACCACAAGCGGCGGGCCAAGACCTCTGTTTCGGCCCCGCCAGCCAAGCGGGCTTCTCCCCCGGCTCCGTTGTCGGCTCGGTCTCCTCCTTCTCGGCTCCGGTCTCCTGTGTGTTTTTCACCGGGACCCAAGGAGGAGGAGACCCGATCTCCGTCGAGGCTATCGAGGAGGCACTCCAGGCCTACCTTGGTAGCCTCGTCGAGATCCACGTATAGCCTTTCGGATGCTGATCTGGACCGGATGATGCGAAGGTTCATCCAGGCCCAGATGCAGATGGGAGTGCTCTTGCCTCCCCCCCCCCCATGGGGGGGAGCTCAACACCCTTTTTTAAACCGATTGCTCCTTCTCCGACCCGCTATCCGGGATCGGAGCAGCTGGAGCCGAGCAGCCGGGCGGGGTGGGTCGGCGCCGATAGTACTTTGTACCGGATCCGACCCTGCCCTCGAGTGCATCGGATCCGACCTCGGAGCCTGGATCCGAGCCTCGGATCCGGGGGGATCAGTGCTCCTTCGGCGCCGTCCGTGTCGGAGCGCACTGTCCCTTCGGATCCGGCGCGCCGGCTCGATCCACTCTTCGGATCCGAGGGGAGCCGATTGTCGGATCCTTTGGTCGAGGTCGGCTCCCCGGCGTTTGATGTAGTGGAGAGGGCCCTGTTGAGGGTCTCCGGACCCCCGGCACTTGTTTCGGCTCCGTCCCGCGCTCCCTCTGCACTGGGCCCGGCTTCCACCATCCGGCCCTTGGGACAGCCCGCTTCTGTGCCTCAAGTTGCTCCAATGGAACAAGTTGCTGCTTGCGAGGAGTCCTCTGACAGCCCCCCAGAGGATGTCCGTCGCAAGCATACGTGCAAAAGGAGGCACATTGACTCCCCCGAGTCTCTCACTGAAGACACGGACTTGGAGGAAGGGGAAGGCTCCCCACGGTCACCCCCCGAGGATGTCTCATTTGGAGACATCATGGAAATGCTCCGTATAAGGGGGGGGTGGTCTGCCCCCAAGTCTTCCTCGGACGAGTCCGTGTTCTTGGAGGCATTTGAAGCGGGCCAGTGTACCTCTTGGGTGTCCCCTCCTGCCGACCCCCTGGTGGACCTCATTACCACCAGGGCGTGGAAGGAACCGGACACCGTGGAGCCAATTCCTAAGAGGCCCGATAGGATCCTAAGCCCACCGTCCGACCGTGCCCATTGGAGTAAGGGGCCTCCGGTAGATGCCATGTTGACGGCGGCGGCCACCAAGAGGGAACTTGCTCAGGAGAGTCCCTCAGTCCATCCCCCGAGCAAGGAGTCTCGGATGATGGACCGTTTGGGGAAGCGGATGTTTAGTTCAGCGACCTTCTCGGTAAGGGCGCTGAACTACTTGGCACATGTCATTAGGATGCAGCGAGATCTCATTAAAGAATATGCTGCATCTCCCCCAGAGTCCATGTCGGAGGAGGACAGGATGCTGCACTCCACCCGCATGGCCACTCTTAGGTCAGTTACTAATACCTCTATGCGGCTACTCTCCCACTCCACGGAAGGCGCCGCTAGAGCCGCAGGGGCAGGCCTAGTCACTAGACGTCAGGCCTGGCTCCGTCACTGCGATTTTTCTGAGCCCTTCAAAGCGTCATTTGCGAACGCCCCCTTTGATGGTTCTGCTCTCTTTGGCAAAACCGTTCGCGAAACGTTGACCCAGAGAGAGAAGGACAGGAAGACGCTGTCTGCCGTCGGAATCCGCTTCTCTGCACCCCAAAGGCCCTACTCTAGGAACCAAAAGGGTCAGAAGAAGATGTGGTTCCGGAAGTCGCAGCAGTCCCAGCCTGCTCCGGACAACCAGTCCTTCCGTGGCAGAGGAGGACAGGGAGGACGCCGCCCTAGAGGCAGAGGGGCTCCCAGAAACTTCGGGTCCAGGGAACCTTTCTCTGAACGGCCCGCGCAGCAACCCTGAGGGGTTGCCCGACTGCTCCACTCTGGAGGCAGTCGGGGGGCGTTTTTCGGGGCACCTAGCGGCATGGGAGTCCATAACATCAGACCGCTGGGTTCTCCAAATCATATCCAGAGGATATCGCATCCCCTTTCTTCACTTTCCAAAGTTGAAGTCCCTCCCAGACGTTCCGCCCGGTCAGCGGGAGGCTGCTTTGGCAGAAATTGGCCATCTGCTAAAGAAAAGAGCCATCCAGCCCGTCCCCCCAGACCAGATCGGATCAGGGTTCTACTCCAGGTTCTTTTTAGTGCCAAAGAAGACGGGGGAACTAAGACCAATTCTAGACCTTTCTCTCTTGAATCTGGCAGTCCCCAAAGAAAAATTCCGAATGGTCACTCTGCAATCTATTCTCCCCCTTCTGGGAGAAAATCACTGGATGTGCTCGATAGACCTCAAAGACGTACTACCACATCCTGATGGACAGGCGCTCAGGAGGTTCCTCCGCTTCGGCTGGGAGCCAGTCACTACCAGTTCGGGTCCTTCCCTTTGGTCTCACCACAGCCCCCAGGGTGTTCACCAAAGTATTAGCAGTGGTAGCGGCCCACATGAGGCTTCAGGGGGTGCAGGTCTTTCCCTACCTGGACGACTGGCTTCTTACCGCCCCAATAAAGCATCTACTATTATTGGCGTGAGACTCCTTTCTCCATCTTGCTCCTTTCCTGGGCATTACAATAAATACAAAGAAATCCAACCTGGCGCCCACTCAGCTCTTAGATTTTATAGGGGCCAGGCTAGACACAAGGAGTTCTGAGCCTTCCTCACTGCGGACAGAGTTCAAAATCTGCAGCTCCAGGTGCGGGACATTCTCCACGCAAGTTCTGTTCCGGCGGAGTTGGTCCTGAGGGCTCTAGGGTCCATGGCGTCTGCTATAGCACTTCTCCCTCTTGCCAGGCTCAATATGCGCATCCTACAGTGGACTCTCTTAGTACAGTGGTCTTACCTTGCTCTCCCTATGCATCATCCCATTGCGATCAGCAAGGCTTGTAAGCGGTCCCTCTTGTGGTGGCTTCTCTCCCCAGTACTCCACGAGGGCCGCCCATTTGTGCTTCTCCCCTCTCGCCACGGTGACCACGGACGCCTCCCGCCTCGGGTGGGGGCATTTTGCGGGCCGGACAGTCCAAGGCACGTGGAACGATTCAGAGACCTTACTGCATATCAACGTTCTAGAGATGAGAGCAGTGCTCTTAGCATTGCTAGCACTTCAGGACTTTCTTCCCTTGGGAACAATTGCGATTCAATCGGACAACATGTCTGTGGTCTGGTACATCAACAAGCAAGGGGGAACAAGGTCTTACCCTCTTTGTCGAGAAGCCATGAGAGTTTGGGAATGGGCAATCTCCACCAACCGCTTTCTAATAGCAACGCACATTCCGTGTCGGTCCAACATCCTAGCGGACAAGCTCAGTCGCACCATTCTGACCCCTTACGAGTGGTCTCTCAATTGTCGAGTAGCAGAACGCATATTCGCACGGTGGGGAACTCCTTCATGCGATCTTTTTGCCTCTCCCTCAAACACCAAGTGCGACAGTTTTTTCGCTCTGATACCTCCTCCCAGAGGTTCCCCAAGAGACGCTCTGGTGCATGCTTGGCCACCCGGTCTTCTGTATGCTTATCCACCCTTGCCTCTGATGCTCCAAGTTCTTCAGAAAGCCTCTCGGGTGGGTTGCAGAATGATTCTCATTGCTCCGTTTTGGCCTCGACAGATCTGGTTCCCCTTTCTAAGGTCTCACTCGGTGAATCCTCCTTGGATTCTAGATCCCATTCCGGATCTGATATCCCATCCATCCTGCATACCTCCTCCGAATCTGGGCAACCTGAAGCTGACCGCTTGGCTGCTCCAGTTCCACTCTTGATCAGGACTCCCGGTATTTCGTCACCTGTTAAGGCAATTCTGGTGGCAGCTCATAAACCGTCCACTAGAAAGGTCTACCGCAGCAAGTGGAAACGGTTTTCCTTGTGGGCGGAGCGGCAAGGCCTGAATCCCTTCACGGTTCCTCTCCCTTTAGTGCTTGACTTTCTAACCACTCTTTTTAACGATGGTGCCAGCAGTTCCACAGTCAAAGTACAACTGGCGGCAATTTCTCATTATCACATTGGCCATGACTCTAATCCTCTTATGTCAGCCAAATTGTGTAAAATTTTCCTTAAAGGTACTTTTCTTCTCAGGCCCCCTGTAAAACAAGCGGTTCCTCCTTGGGACCTCTCTTTGGTTCTCCAGGCCTTGACCACCCCCCCCTTTCGAACCAGCGGCTACGGTGGATCTCAAATTCTTGTCTTACAAGACAGCCTTTTTGGTAGCCATTACATCGGCCAAGAGAGTTTCAGAGCTTCAGGCATTATCAGCTAAACCTCCTTACTTGGTATTTCATCCGGACCGTGTCTACCTCAGGACCAACCCGTCCTTTCTTCCTAAAGTTGCTTCTGAAGCAAACATTAACCAGTCCATTAACCTCCCTGTTTTCTTCCCTAAATATGAGAACAAAGGTGAATATAAGCTTCACTCATTAGATGTCCACAGGCAACTTAGATTTTATCTAAACAGGACGGCTGGTCATAGGCAATCCGACCAGTTGTTTATTTCCTTTGCAAAATTTAATTTGGGCAAGCCAATTTCTAAAGTTTCTCTGTCCGCTGGATTTCACAGTGCATCTTATTGGCTTATCAAGCTTCAGGAAGGCCCGCACCAGAGGGTGTTCATGCCCATTCAACCCGGTCAGTATCTACCTCGGCAGCCTTCAAGGCTAGGATTCCTCTAGATGATATTTGTGCAGCAGCCACGTGGGCTTCATCTCATACTTTTATCTCCCACTATAAGTTGGATCTTGCATCTAGGGGTAGAGCATCCTTTGGCTCAGGTGCTCGAATATCCTTCCATGATGGCCGCCCAAGATTCAGGTAGCTGGGGACTCTGTCCCACAGGTTGCAGACAAATGAATCTCCTACTTCAGATTTAGAAGTTATGTACTCACCATAACGTTCCATCTGAGTAGGTGTATTAATTTGTCTGCAACCATCCCGCCCTCCTATCCCCCTGGCCTTTCAGTTTCCTGCATATTATCTGTTACCCTTTTCAGGGTGTTGTTGCTGTTGGCAAACTCGATCTGAGGTCATGAGGGTAGAGCAGGGCATTATGGGTGAGGGGAGGAGCTGAGAGCTTGGATCCATAGCTGGAAAACCATGCCGGTTCGGATCCGATATCGGATCCATAACCCACAGGTTGCAGACAAATGAATACACCTACTCAGATGGAACGTTATGGTGAGTACATAACTTCTAATTCTTACATAGACGAATATGTGACACAGCAAGGTGTACAAGAGTAATATGAAGGTTAAGTTGACTGATTTCAGGATCCCCTCTCCCTGATTACCACCACATGTGCGTGCACACACACACACACACACACAGTCGGTGGAACTTGACCCAAGGACCATTTTCAACCAGAACCTGGGCATAAGGAAAGCGTGCAAAAAATAAAATTCAACATTAAAGTACATCAAAAATAACATTGTACTTTTCTTACTGTGTTATTAATCTGTCAGGTAACAACAGCATTGGGTACTCGGTAGTTTGAGGGCTGGGGGAATCAAAGACTGCACTCCAAGAACTACACTTGCAATCTTAAACTCTCAACCATCTGCTTGAATTTATATATACACAGACACATGTGGGTGCACTTAAAATAATCTAAACAGCATAATATTGACTGAAAAAAGTGCTAAACTCAAAAATATCTGAACACAAAATTTCACCAAAATCAAAGTTATACTTGGTAAGGGTTTATGCCCTTTCCCCAGTATTCCACAACCTTGGAATTGGTATGTATAATTAGCAGCGGGTGTTGGGCAGCAGGTAGGCTAGCCCCCTGCAGAAATATTGGTGTTTCAATGTAGTTAGATTTTGTTACTTTGTGTTTAGATATTTTTGAGTTTAGATATGTTTTATTGACATTATACTGTTTATATTATTTTACATATACCCATGTATACATGCACATCAAGACACACACACACACACACACACACACACACACACACACACACACACACATAAAACATCAACTCTTAAACTGAATTCTAATACTAAATTCAGAAACATATTTATGTAAGAAGACACCGTAAAAGTCTTAAGTATATGGCCCTTGTCTGTGTGGTGTTTCCAAGAATACGTTTTTCTAAGGTGCTGCAAGAGTTTTCTACTAAAGCTTGTGTATTTAGATTTTTCATGAAAACCCTTAGGTAACTGATTCCAGTTTGCTGATGCAGATTTAGAAAGTAATTCTTCTGCCTTGATAATGGTTAGTCTTTGAAGGGAGTGGGGGACAGATAGTTATCATTTTTCACTGCATGGGTCACAGGGTGATGAACGTATAACTTGCTTTTGAGTAAAGTAATTTGAATGTCAGTGAAGCGTCACAGTTGGAATGTAATGCAAAAAGGATCCAGTTTGCTTTCTTAATTTTTTAACAGTGATTCTCAAACCGTGTAGAAAGAAAGGTAAAGCAACAACTAGCATTAACTGTAATTTGTAGGGTGTGTTCGTTTTGGTAGGAATTGAGGACATTCAGTGAAAGAGCAGACCCGCATCTCAGTACGTGGACATACTTGGCAGTGACCTTACAAGTTGGTCAGGTTAATTGGTGTTAGATGCACTAACAGGGATTTAATTGCTGAATTACCTTGCAGCAGTTTGTTTCAGTACGAGTTTTAAAGGAGAGCAGGAAGTTAGGAATACGCCGTAGATACCGATGCTGTTTTACCTGTTGGATAATAGCATTCTTTGGAGTGTAAATACATTGTTGTGGATTTGGAGATGTTTTACCTGTTGGATAATAGCATTCTTTGGGGTGTAAATACATTGCTGTGGATTTGGAGATGTTTTACCTGTTGGATAATAGCATTCTTTGAGGTGTAAATACGTTGCTGTGGATTTGGAGATGTTAAGGATTAGATTGTTGATCTGATGCTGTCCTTTTCATTCTTCCTCACTGATTGGTTGATCTGATGCTGTCCTTTTCAATCTTCCTCACTGATTGGTTGATCTGATGCTGTCCTTTTCATTTTTCCTCACTGATTGGTTGATCTGATGCTGTCCTTTTCATTCTTCCTCACTGATTGGTTGATCTGATGCTGTCCTTTTCATTCTTCCTCACTGATTGGTTTCAGAGCCGACTCAGCCACATTTTCAAGACGTGGATCCTAGTCTCGAGCTCCTCCCTCTACCCGTAATGCTCTTCAACATTCCTAACTCCTAGATCTAATTTGCTGCTTTACAGCCAAGACACAGCTCCCTTGTCTCAAGTGAGAGAAAATTATTTTTCCTTGTATTTTTCAGGAAGTAATATTGATAACCTTTACTAGTTATACGTTTCTAGTTTCTTAGTAGTTTTATGTCAGAATTTCTTTTCCTCCCTCATATTTAGTAGATCTTTCACTAGTTTTCAGTGGTGTTAGGTTGTTTCTTGTATTTCTCCTAAGTGTCTTGACATTTCTTGCGTTTCTACTAATCTAAAAAAAAATAGTTTCTAGTAGTTAGTTAATGGTATTCCTGTTGTACTGTGTAAGCACTTAACTTGCCTTGTGTTTTTCTGGTTAGTTCTGTGTGTGTCTGTCTCTAAAGTCATTATGTCTGACAAACCTTTGCATTTTAAAAGATGCACTTTATGTTGACACAAGATCCCTCAGTCTGATTCCCACAAGAAGTGTGTCTGTTGCCTGGGCCCCGAGCATTTAAGGTTGACTTGTAAAATCTGTGCCGCCTTCAATCCCAAGGCCATATCTGACAGATGAAGTAAATTAATTTTGCAAACTTTGCTGCCTGCCTGTTCATCTTCCTCTGTGGCTCAACCCCCCTCTACATTGCATGGCTCCGATGAGCGTAGGAAGAGGCCCATTACCTAAGTCACTAAGGACAACTTTTGAACCTCATCAGAAACTTGGTAAAACCTCAGATCCAAGGTCAAACTTCATCTATTTCGGATCCACAGACCTCCTTGAATCCGAAACATATTACCCCCACTCAGATCCACAGTTGACTTCAGATCTGATGGGGGTAATCATCATAGGCAGTTCTCCCTTTTCTTCGGTTCCAGTGCCGGATTCCAAGCCATCAGATCCGACAACTAGGAGCAGAATGCTAGAAAGCATTCTAAGGCCAGTCTCACAAATGCTTCCAGCAAAACTATTTCAAACACCTTCAAAGCATTCTAGACCCTTCTCCTAAGCCTCATCCAGATTTTTTAGGAGCTTCACTGAGGCCGATATGGACAGGATGCTGCAGAGATTTCTCAAGGCTCCAATCCAGATGGGGGTCTTGCCAAATTTGTCCCCCCTCGGATCCATGAGTGCACATGCCAAGACCATTCAGTCTCCTTCTCTGATCTGACCCGTGGTTTTGGGAGCCCCAGGATCCAAGATACCCAAGAGAGTCAGTGTCTGATCCAAGGAAGCACCCTTCTTCGACTCTGGTGGATGTTCTTCGTTCCCCATTGCTGCAGTCCTTACTATTGGGGTAGTCCGCTATCCAGTCGGCCCGAATACCAGAGTATAAGGCTGACGTCGGTCAGGGCGCATTAGACTGACGTCAGTACGTCAGGGTACTAATGCGCATGACCGACGTCATATCCTCAGTCTTTTTTGCCGCATGGTCCGATGCAGAAGCAGTTTTGCGAGTGCAGGTTGGCGTTCTGAAATATTTCCGAAGCCGGAGTTTCAGACCGAATCAGAGTTGGCTAAGTACCCCGTTGGGGAACATTTTGGTTTTTTCTTGCCTCAGTATTTTACGGATGTCAGAAAAAGTGAATAACTGTATTTCTTGTGGGAAACAGATACCTCATAGGGATTACCATACCTTGTGTATACCTTGTTTAGGGCCTGAGCACGACGTTGTTGGTTGCCGCTCTTGTGCTAGGTTTAACAAACGCACTATTAAGAGGAGGTTAGACTGTGCCAGGTTAGTGTTTGGGAAGCGTTGCAATTATAAAATGCCGTCGGATGCTCCGACGCCCGCTTCGTCCAAGAAGCGCAAGGACAAAACAGTGAAGCCTAGGGTTGATGAACCGACAGTCCCGGACGTCGGTTCTTTAGAAGGCTCAGTGGAGCCAGAGGTTTTGCCAGGAGTTTCTAGGGAGTCTCAGGCAGAAACTTTATTGTTACAGGATGTGCCTTCTCAGGAGGTAGGCCAGGCTGAGGGGGCTTCTCAGGTAACTGTTCTTCCCTCTCTTCCCAAGGTAGTTAGAGCCTCTCCTTCTATTGCCAAAACTTCTTTGAGAGGTAGGCCAAGTTCAGCTTCAGTGGGGGCTTCTCCTAGCATTTCGGGTTCTGTACCTAAGAAACATATGCTTAAAATGGCAGAAGATTTGATTACTATGATTAGAGGTTCTATGCCCCCTCCTGATAAGAGGCCTAGGGTGGAACCGGAGTTTGATAGTTTTGAACAGGGTTCAGAGGCTTCTGAGTCTTCTGCGGAAGATTTGCTGGAGTATCCTCCTTATTCTGATTCTGATGTAGATGATTCCACTCCTACAGCTTCTCCTCCTGAGGATTTCTCATTTTCAGAGACTCTGCATTCCATGAGGGAGCACTTTAAATGGGAAGGCCAGGATTACTCTGATTCCAGGAAAAGGCTTAGGGAATTCTTGTTTTACCCCAGCATAGGCCCTTAGCTATACCTCCTGTGTTGAATGTGGTGGAAGATGTTTTGCGGAGGCTTCCCTGAACCCTGACTCTTTGCCTCCTGCTCCTGTTAAACCTGATAGGTACTATAGGGTGCCCGAAGCTCATAAGTATTTGTTTAAGAGTCCTAGGGCGGACCCAGAAACTGTTTCTCAGGGGCCTAAAGGTGTTAAGGCCTCTGTGGTTAAAAATCCTGTTCCCACTGATAAAGAGGCAAGGGCTTTGGATAGGTGGGGAAAGAAAGTGTATACTTCTTCCACTCTAGCCATGAGAGCGTTGAATTGTCAGTTTCACATGCTAAAATATCAAAATTATCTCCTTTCACAATTGAAATCTAAGGTGGATGCTTTGGCGGAAGGTATTGAGTGTAAAGAGTTGCTGGATTTGGTTCATGTGTCTGAACAAGTGGGTAAGCATTCTTTGCAATGTGGTTTTGATGCTGTACAGGCCTCCTCGAGGGTGGCTGCCACTAGTTCTGTTCTTCGCAGGCATGCCTGGTTGAGGGATCAGAATTTAGCTGAGCATGTTAAGACAAGGATTTTGGATGCTCCTTTACAGTCTGATGTGTTGTTTGGTTCGCCTGTGGAAGCAGTTTTAAAGAAAATGGAGGACAAAGCTAAGTCTATGCAAACTGTTAAAGATTTTTTGCAGGTGCAGCCACCGAAGTTTAGTAGAAATTGGCCTGCTAAGGGGTGGACATTTCCTGCTTATGATTCCCAGTCTAGGGGTAGGTCTAGTCGTGGTAGGGGCAGACCTCAAGGTTCTTTTAGGCCTAGAACAGGAGTTCACCTGCTCAGACTTCTGGTGAGGGCAGGGGTCAGTCCTTTCGTAAACAGACCCAATGACCTGCCTTTTCAGCTGCCAGTAGATTCTCGTCTGGCAGCTCCTTTGGGAGGAAGACTGTCTCTTTTCAAAGAAAATTGGGATTTAATTACTCAAGACAGATGGGTGTTGGATATCATTCACCACGGTTACAGGTTTTATTTCCATACATTGCCCCTTTCAAGGGCATGCCAGACGTTCCTCCTCCACAAAGGAAAGAGGCTCACAAGCAAATTTCTCAGTTACTCCAAATAGGGGCCATTCAGCCAGTCCCTGTATCAGAAAGGGGCCTAGGATTTTATTCTCGCCTGTTCCTAGTACCAAAGAAGGGGAACACGTGGAGACCAATTTTGGATTTATCTATCCTCAACACTTATCTGGACATTCCCAAGTTCAAGATGTTGGCGTTACAACAGCTTTTACCTCTGCTGGGCAAAGATCACTGGATGGTAACTTTAGATCTCAAGGAAGCTTACCTTCATGTGCCTATAAGACTAAGTTGCAGGAAGTATCTGCGTTTTCGAGCTGGAAATTCTCATTATCAGTTCTCTGCATTGCCCTTTGGCTTATCTACTGCCCAGAGTATTCACAAAGGTTCTGGCTCCAGTGATAGCTTACTTCAGGCTAAAAGGAATTCAAATCTATCCTTACTTGGACGACTGCCTGATTCTGGCTCAAGAAAAGGAAGACCTTCTACAGCATCTGGAATATGTTATAGCAGTGCTAAGATGCCTAGGGTATTCTGTGAACGAAATAAAGTCCAGTCTAGTACCCTCTCAAGACATGTGCTTTCTGGGTGTCAGACTGAATACAGCAGCCCAGATGGCCTTTTTAACCCCGGACAAACAAAAGAGTCTATCACTTTACTTCCATCAACTATCTCATCAGTCCGTGCTGACTGCAAGGACAGTCCTTCAAGCATTAGGGTTCATGGCATCTTGTATTCTGGTGCTTCCCAATGCCAAACTGCATATGAGGAAGCTACAATGGTATCTCAAAATGTATGGACACAGCACTGCCAGGATTTGGACACTGTCATTCAAATAATACCTTGCCTTCAAAAGAATTTTTGTGGTGGGCTCAGGAATGTCACCTAAACAAGGGACTCTCTGTGACCCGGCCAGAGGCGAGTCAGATTTTAACGACAGATGCCTCGGACATTGCTTGGGGAGCTCATCTAAATGGAAAGTGGATACAAGACAAGTGGCCTGCCAGACTACAGCATCTACATATCAACATGAAGGAGATGTTAGCAGTCCAGTTTGCATTAATGGCTTTCAAAGAGTTACTTCTTCCAGGGCAGGTGTTGATTCTAACAGACAACACAACTGTCATGTGGTACATCAACAAGCAAGGGGGAACACATTCTTATCCTCTATGCAGGCAAGCAATGATTTTATGGGAGACTGCGCTAAGCTTGCAACTAACTCTTCAGGCAAGGTTTCTGCCGGGAGCACAGAACTCCTTAGCAGATGTGTTGAGCAGACAAATCATGGATCCCCACGAGTGGAAACTGGATCTTCGTGTATTTCAGAAATTGACAGTGTCATGGGGAACTCCAGACATAGATCTGTTCGCTTCTCCGCTAAACCACCAGCTGCCAAAGTTTTGCACAAAGGGGTTTCATCACACAGCTTGGAAAGTGGATGCTCTGTCTTTCAGTTGGAAAAACCTTCATGTGTATGCCTTTCCACCTCTGCCTCTTCTTCCAAAGGTACTGTTAAAGGTCAGACAAGACAGGCCAAGGATGATTTTGATAGCTCCAGATTGGCCTCGGCAACACTGGTACCCACTACTACGGAGTCTGGTAAAGAAGCCTCCATGGCCTTTACCTTTGATTCCACATCTGTTATCTCAGAAGGACGGTCATCTGCTCAATGTCAAGCTTCACTCTCTTCATCTAACAGCCTGGCATATTCTGTGTTGAAACACAGCAGGTCTCAACTTCCTCAACAAGTTTTAAATGTGATTATGGAAGCTAGAAGACCTAGTACAAGGAAAGTGTATGCAGAAAAATGGAAGAGATTTTTATTTTGGAGTACAGCAAAGAATTTGGAGATTTCTGAGCCTAATTTGAGTGTGGCTCTTCAATATCTTACTGAGTTACTGGACAAGGGTTTGTCCTTCTCTTCCATTAAGATTCATGCTGCAGCAATTTCAGCTCACTATGATTGTGACCCACCATTGTTTTCGCATCCTTTGTTCAAGCAGTTTCTTAGAGGGGCAAAGAATATAAGACCCCCGTGCACAGCTCCTACTCCTGCTTGGGATCTCAATTTTGTGTTGGAAAAACTTACTCTACAACCTTTTGAGCCTGCGGCTACTGCTGAATTGAAATACTTGTCATGGAAGACTGCTTTTCTGTTGGCTATTACTTCTGCAAGAAGGGTGTCTGAGTTGCAGGCCCTTATGGCAGTGGAGCCCTCTTTGATTTTCCATAAGGATAGGGTATCATTACGTACTAATCCTTCCTTTATGCCTAAGGTGGTTTCTAGTGTGGCTTTAAACCAAACTATTCATTTGCCTACTGTTATGCAGACCCCCAAAATAAAGGGGAAAAGATTTTGCACACTTTAGATGTACACAGGCAATTGCGTTATTACTTAAGCAGGACTAAGGATTTTAGGCAGTCTCAGCAGTTGTTTGTTTCTTTTGCTTTGAGTTCGCAGGGCAAGCCTGTGTCAAAACAAACTATTTCTAGGTGGATTGGCTTTTGCATTGCATTTTGTTATTCCCATCATGGCAAGGAGATTCCAGCTGGGATTAGGCCTCATTCCACTAGGGCTACTGCCACTTCAACAGCATTTCTAAGGGGTGGCAACTAAGGATATTTTGGAAGCAGCTACTTGGAGTTCAGTGCATACTTTCTCTAAGCATTATCACCTTCCTATCTACTCTAAGTCTAGGGCTGGTTTTGCCACAGCTGTTTTGCAAGGCATGTTGTCAGCTCCTGCTTCTTTATGATTTGCCAGCCTCCCTTACCTCTGCTTTGGGATTCTACCCAATAGTAAGGACTGCAGCAATGGGGAACGAAGAACATAGTACAGTTTTGTACCTACCATAAATGTAGATGTTCGAGGATCCCATTGCTGCAGTCCAATTTACCCTCCCTCCTTCCCCTCTGTGTTTAGGGGTGGTTGTGTAAGTGAGGTTACATGCTGATATTTTTGTATATATTCTTGTATATATTGTACATATTTTTGGTGCAGGTATTTTGGGCCTTGTCTTTTTAGGGTCTTCTGACATCTGGGGCAAGAAAAGACTGAGGATATGACGTCGGTCATGCGCATTAGTACCCTGACGTACTGACATCAGTCTAATGCGCCCTGACCGACGTCAGCCTTATACTCTGGTATTCGGGCCGACTGGATAGCGGACTACCCCAATAGTAAGGACTGCAGCAATGGGATCCTCGAACATCTACATTTATGGTAGGTACAAAACTGTACTTTACTCTGACCAACCCTACTCCGATTTTCTCAGATCAGAGCAGGTCTCGGATCTGGGATGTTGGCTTCTGGGTTTGGCTCCAATGCTGTTGGATCCATCCCTTCCTTTTGATGCCTCGGCTCTCAACAGCTTGGGTTTGATTCTTTCTAGAGACCGCGGATCTGGGGTTGGCCTTATCCTCTCATCCTCAGCTGCCTTTGCTCCTAGGGAGATGGGAGAGGTTTCTCCAGGCCCACTGGCTTTCCAGGTAGGAAAAAGGGCCTTCTGTTTACATAGAAATCTGTCCCGTCAGATCTCGGATCCTTCACTTCGTTCCTCATCAGGTCTGAGCACTGAGCCCATCATTCCTGCTCCAGGTCAGCCTACCCAGGGAAGAATCCATGCTCTTCCCCCTGAGGAATTACCCCTTTCTTCCGACACCTGTCCTGAACACCCCATAGAGGAGGTTCCATGAAAGAAGACATGCAAAATGAGGCATATATACTCCCTGATGTAGTCCCTCGCTGAAGACACCAACTGTGATGAGGAAGAAGGATCCCCTGGATTTCCATCGGATGATATAACTTTCAGAGACATCCTGGAAATCCTTAGAAGGGTGGCTGGTCTGCCCAGTCTCCTTCTTCTGAAGAGTCAGTGTTCTTGGAGGCATTCGGGGAGGGCCCTTCTACATCCTGGGTGAGACTCCCCCAGCAAATAAACTTACTGATCTAGTTTCCCACTGGGCCTGGAAGGAACTGAATACTGTTGAGCCCATCCCCAAGCATCCAGATACATTTCTAATCCCCTGAGCAGACAGAACACATTGGAGCAAAGGTGTCCCAGTTGATGCCATTGTTGTGAAAGCAGCTACAAAAAAGCTAGCCGTGCAGCGCTCCTCTGACTATCCACCGAATAAGGAGTCCAGAGCAATGAACAGATTTAGAAAGCACATCTATGCCTCAGCCATGTTCCCACTCAGGTTGTTAAATTATTTGTAACACTTTACCCACTTGCAAAGTGATATGATCAAAGAGCTCTCAAACTGTCTTACTGAGACTATGTTGGTGGAGGATCTCAAAAAGGTCTCTCCCCAGCTGGCTACTCTATCATCTATTGCTAATTCCACGCTGAGGTTGATCTCCCATGCAAATGAGGGTACTTTGCTAGCAGCCGGTTCAGGCATAGCTATAAAAAGACATGTCTGGATGAGGCTGTGCGACTTTGCGGAACCCTTTAAGGCTTCCTTTGTTAATGCCCACTTTGATGGCTCCTCTTTGTTTGGGCCATCAGTGAAAGAAACTCTCACCCACAATGAGCAGAAAGGAAAGACCCTGTCTGTGGGGGTAATCAAGTTTTCTACCCCTCAGAGGACTTTTTCTAATAAACAGTGAGGAGGGAAGAAAACTTTGTTCTGGAAGTCTTGGGGACCTTTTCTGGCCTTGTGGGGGGATGCTTCTTTCACAGACAGAGAAGGAGGTTTCAGTGGTAGGCATTATCCCAAAGGTAGAGGGGTCCACAGAAACAGAGCTTCAGAGACTCTTTGACTGGCCCCATCAGTGTCATGAAGAGCTGGCTCCGACTGACCATCTCTGAAGGCAGTCGGAGGTAATCTTTCCCTGCACCTTAAATGCCTGGACAAATCTAAAAACAACAATTGGATACAAAGTATAATATCCAGAGGTTATTACTTTCCCTTTTTCCCTTCCACATCCAGTGCAAAGGAGGAAACTCTCCAGTGTTCCACCCAGTCACAGGAAGTATGCACCTAAAGAAATTAAAAAGCTGCTACAAAAAAGAGAGTCATCTAGGAGGTCTCAACTGAACAAATAGGATTTGCAACTTACTCTCGCTTCTTTTTAGTGTTAAAGAAGGCAGGGAACCTAAGACCATTTTTGGAGTTGAGCAATCTTAATCAGTATTTAAAGAAGTCAAAATTCTGAATAGTCATGGTTCAGTCCATCCTGCTTTTTCTGTGCAAGGATGATTGGATGTGTTGTATAGATCTTCAGGATGTGTGCTATCCCATCAAAATAGACAGGCGCTCCAGAAGACACCTGCACGTTTGGCTGGGAACCAATCGCTTCCATTTCAAAACAATGCCCTTTGGTCTCACCACAGCCCCAGGGTGTTTACCAAATGCATGGCAGTCGTAGCAGCTCACCTGAGGCTCAAAGGATTCCAGGTGTTTCCCTGTCTAGACTATTGACTCCTCGCTGCCCCAACAAGGCATCAACTGCTACAAGCCAGGCATTACTTGCTTCAGATCTCCAACACCCTAGGCATCACAATAAATCTGGCCAAATTGAACCTGACTCCTGTACAAAGTCTAGAATTCATTAGGACTCAACTGAGCATGAGTCAAATGGCTTCATTACCTATTCACCGCATTATATCATTGAGAAATCTGGTGTAGGACGTAAATATCTCATCCATCCCCTCCAGCAAGACTAGTGTTACAGGTTCTGGGGTTAATGTCATCTGTCATCATTCTAGCTTCTCTAGCAAGATTCCTCATGCAAATTCTCCAGTGGACCATGGTGGTTCAGTGGTCTGTTCTTTACCAGCCTCTATATATTCCCATCAAGCTCACTATTTGATGGTGGTTTCAATCAGATGACCTGTTTTTGGACAGGCCAAGTCTCTCTGTTCCCCTGCCCCATAGCCACAGTGACCATGGATGCTTCCCAGTTGGGGTGGGGGACATTATAAGGGAAAGACACGTGGTCCTCAGGATGAGAGCAGCCATACTAATGTTGCAAGCCTTTCAGGACGTTCTCCGTTTGGGGGACTATTGCTATCCTTATGAACAAGATGTCAGCAGTCTGGTACATCAGCACACAAGGAGGACCTCATTCATACCATTGTGCAGAGAGGCCATGATGGTCTGGGACTGGGCAATTTCTTCAGACTGCTTTCTAGTTGCAACACGCATACCTGAGAAAACCAACATGCTGGCAGACTCAACAGGTCCATTCTGATTCCTCGTGAGTGGCACCTCAGTCAAACAGTAGAGAACATGATTTTCAGCCATTAGGGACAGCATTGCTGCAACCTATTTGCCTCACCCGTCAACAGCAAGTGCAGTGGGTTTTTCGCTCTGATCCCCCTTCGGCGGGGGAGTCAACAAGGAATGCCCTGATTCACAATTGGCCCCCCCCCCGGTCTCCTCTATGCTTATCTCCCTCTTCCTTTGCTCCCGACATTCCTACAGGCTGAATTGCTCAGTCATCCTCATTTCTGGCCTTGACAAGTATGGTTCCCCCTTCCTGTGGTCTCACCTCAAAATATCCTCCATGGATACTAGAGGCCACTCAGGATCTCCTTTCTCACCCGTCAACATTTCAGCATCCCAATCTCCATGCCCTCAAGCTTGACCGCATGGTTTCTTCACTTTCAGTGATAGTAAGACGGTTCAGGCTTACTTCCCCAGTACATAACATTATCTTGGCCTCCCAGAAGGTTCCATTAAGAAGGTCTACAAAAGT
The DNA here is from genome assembly GCF_019279795.1 of Protopterus annectens. Lineage (NCBI taxonomy): Eukaryota > Metazoa > Chordata > Ceratodontiformes > Protopteridae > Protopterus > Protopterus annectens. Next base: position 163,054,283 of record NC_056748.1, read on the forward strand.
AAGTGGAAAAGATTTTCCATACGGGCTTCTAAAGAAAATATCGACCCCTTCTCAGCTCCTACTTCAGCCATCCTTCTTTTCCTCAGTACTCTTTTCAAAGAAGGGGCTAGTTTCTGTACCATTAAACTTCAGCTAGCGGCAATATCAAATGTTCATGCTGGAAATTAATCCTCCTCTCTATCAACTTGCAGGTTATGTAAAGCCTTTATGAAAGGAATCTTCCTCCTTAGACCTCCCTTAAAAGACCCTTCTCCCCTCTGGGACTTCATGGTGGTCCTCCAGGGACGGACTCAGAAAACCTTTGAACCAGCAAACAGTTGAGACATGAAGTTTCTTTCTTGACAAACAGTCTTTTTGATTGCTGTTACTTTAGCGAAAAGAATTTCTGAACTCCAGGCCATATCAGCTAGGCCTCCTTACATAATTTTTCATAAAGATAGGGCATGTCTACAGACTAACCCTTCCTTTAACTTCCAGAACACCCACCATCACAGCCCTCACATAAAAACACAAACCACACACCCACCTTTGCGGAGGCTCTCAATAGAAATCTACCCAAACAGTAGAGACCTCCAAGGCAGAAACCCATTCGACCACCACAACACAGCACAAACCACAAGACACATAGCTTACCTACACAGTGTGCCCCTCAACCTAAGCCCCTAAGACAAAACAGCTTGCCCAATACAATGATCATAAGTGACTCAATAGTGAGGCACACTGATGTCCCACTCACTAGGTTGAATAAGGATAAGTTAACAGTCAGCTGTCTATCAGATGCCAGAATCCAACACATAACACATGCACTCAGGTCATTCCACAACAAGTACAAGTATGACTCTGTCACTGTCCATGTGGGTGTGAATGACCTGAGACGCACCTCCCTGGACTACATGAAAAGAGACATGGTGGAGCTCTCGGATTATGTGGCCCAGGCAGGTATGACCCTAGCAATGAGCACGCTTCCTACAGTCAACCCAAAAAGATACCACAGTACAAACAGAAAATGATTGACTTCAACAATTGGCTATGTTTCTGGTGCCATTCTAAGGGGATCCAGTATCTGTCTGCTTGGGATGACATGATTGATAGACCTTGATGCTTTGCCGGAAATGGCCTGCATCTGTCACACCTGGGTTTCCAGGTACTAGCTAAGGCTCTTGCCACCCCTATAGTGCCTTTTTTAGGTGGTGTTCCAAAGACCAAATTACCATCATAACAGCTATAAATAAATGTAATCTGAAAGTCATGCTTCTCAAAGCTAGAAATCTAAATCTCAAGATGCACTCACTCAAAGCACTCCTCAAAATGGAGAACATCGACATTTGTGCTGTAATGGAGACCTGGTTTAAAGCAGCAGAAAGCACCCCTGCGCTACCAGGCTATAACTCATTCCTCACCTTTCAGCCCCAGAACATGGACTGAAGCTCCAAAGGCAGTGGTGTCTCCATAATCATAAATGATATGCACACCTCCAGACTAGTAGCTCAGCATAACGCATCTGAAATACTCCAGGTGCATCTAACATTGGGTAAGATGGCGATTCAGGTCATAGCCTGCTATAGGTCCCTAACCATGTCCCAAGACTCTCATTCCATGTTCCTAAGCACCCTGGAAACTATTAAGATCCAGCCCAACACTCTCATACTAGGTGACTTCAACTACCTCCATCAACTGGGAAATCTACTCATGCACCAATGCACTGGCCCAACGCTTCCTGGAAGACATCAGTTTCAATGCCATGGACCAGTTCATTCTTACCCCCACTAGAGGAAGGAACATCCTTGACCTGGTTATTACTACCATGGGCAACCGTTGCTCTACACCAGTAGTCCATTCCTCCCTGGTTAGAGCCAACCACAAACTAATCACCATGGAAATCTACATCTCACCCACACCCCCACAAAGGTATCCACTATGAAAAACTTCTCCAAAGCTGACTTTGGACTAAAAACAGAGGTGGCTAACTTCACAGCACCCTGTGCCAGTGAAAAATAGATGCATGACTGCCGAATCATACACTAGTGCACTGTACGAACACACACATAAATACATGGAACTAGCCATACCCAACAGAACCAAGATGCTCTCCTCCAAAAAAAAGGAAGCCAATCTGCTGGTCTCCTGCCATTAATAAACTCTACAACAAAAGGAAGAATCTGTTGCAGAAAAAGGTGAAGTTCCAAAACTGGAAAAATTCCCTTGTCAGCCTCGACATAAACGTTGAGATCCCTCATCAAAACCTTCAAAGCCAGCTATGAAGGCAGAATTGAGACAGACACGAAAAAAACACCACAAAGTCTTCTATAGTTATATCAAGAATCTCCACGGCAATACCCAGATTTTCTCTGAGTTACTTGTACAATGGTACCTCCTATACTGAGCCAACAGATATTGCCATCAGTACTGGCTGACAGATTCAATGCCAACTTTACCCCCCCCCCCCAAGGACTAATCTCAATACCGTAAGAATGCCAAGCACCCAGCATTACTGCAGCACAGGTTAAAGCTGCATTGTCTGAGGCCAAGAATACAGCTTCCATGGGACCCAACAATATCCCTGGCTGTGTTCTACATGAATCGCAAAGTGAACTGGCACCACATCTGTGTGCCCTGTTCATTCACAGCCTCACCTCTGGCTTTGTCCCTACTGAATGGCACACTGCTACAGGCATCCCTTTCCATAAAGGAAGAGCGACTACAGACCCTGGAAATTATCGCCCCATTCGCCTGGCGAGTCTGATATGTAAGGCTGTGGAGCGCATCATCATGGACCTAATTAACAAGGATATAGGGAATCTCCAGACTCTAGATCCCACGCAGTTTGGTTTTGTGAAAGGTAGATCATGCCTACTCAACCTGGTTGACTTCTTTGAGTCAGTCACCAGAGCTGTGGATGAAGGTAAGGCAGTTCATACAGCCTACCTCGATCTAGCCAAGGCCTTTGATACCATTCATTCCTCACTCAGGAATTATTGATAAACTCACCAAGCTACGCATCAACCCCTATATCATTAGGTGGGTTGCAAATTGGCTCACAGATAGAACCCACAGTGTGAAAGTAGCTGACTCCAACTCAGACCGCCGACCAGTCATGAGTGGAGTCCCACAGGGATTGATCCTGGCTCCTCTCCTGCTTGGCATCTACTTCTCAGAAGTCCATGCCAACACGGGGAGACTCTGACTGACCAAGTTTTCAGACGACTGCAAGCTGGGAGCCATTATTAACTCCCCAAGTGATGCAGACATCCTACAGAAAGGCCTCACTGAGACCAATGACTGGTGTCAAAACCATGGCTTTAAGCTTAATGCCAAAAAATGCATTATCCCCTTTGGGAAAAGCTCAGATGTTCTATGTGTTTCACTGTTGCAGTCATTACATTTGGGTACTCTGCTGGCAAGTTGCCCTGAGTCAGCCTGAGTAACAAAGTCTGCATCAGTTGCTGTCTCCTCTTCCATGACGTCAGGTCATCAGAGGTATAAAACATGCAGCCGACGCCATTTTAATCAGTCTTTTTTGCCGCGCGGTGCCCGAAGCAGTTTGCAAGTGCCGGTCGTCCGACTCCTGAAATTTTCGTATTCGAGTTTCAGAACTGAAGTCTTCAAACTAAAGCTAAGTACCCCGTTGGGGAAAGTTTTTCTTGTGCCTTACCGATGTCAGTAAAAGTTAATAATTGCATTACTTGTGGGAAGCAAATACCTCATAAGGATTTTCTTTTGTACTGTATTCCTTGCCTAGGCCCTGATCACAATGTGCCTTGCTGTCGGTTTTGTGCTAAATTTAACCAAAGCACTATTAAGCGTCGGTATATTTTTGCTTCTAAATATTTTGGTTCAAGATTTAACTACCCTGAAATGTCGTCGGTTAGCAGTCCGACTACCTGAGTTCACAAAAAACGCAAGGAAAAAGACAGAGACAGACCGTCGAGGTCCAAAACCGACAACGAAGCTTCTCCTAAGCCAGTCGCCGGTTCACCGGTACTCAGTGAGGCGCTTTTGCATCCCCTGATACCCGCTACTTTTGAGTCATAGGCTTCTACCGAGACACATTCGGAGTCTAGTATGCCGCGAGATTCTCAGAGTATTGAACCCGAGGATGTCTCTCCCTTGGATGGGTCCAGAGCCGCTGAGCAGGCACTGGCTTCTGAGGGTGTTTTCAGGCCTCAACATTTTTATATTAAACCAACGCCAGCAACAAAAACAAGGTCAAAAACAACTTTCATGTCTAAAAAATGAGCCACGTGCTCAGGTCCCTATGCCTAAAAAACAGATGATCAAAATGGCTGAGGATTTAATTACCTTGATCAGGGGTTCCCAACCTCCCCCTGCTAAGAGACTTAGGCAAGGCACTGATTATGAATCTTCAGATCAGGTTTCCATTTCATCTGCTTCCTCTTCTGATCAGGAATTTTCTGTTCCACCCTATGAGGATTCTGATGCAGAGGAATCCATCCCATCTGCACCTCCTCCTAGGATTTCTCTTTTGGAGAAACTTTGCATACTTTAAGGGAATATTTTTACTGGGAGAGTCAGGACTTCTCTGAATCAAAAAAGAGGCGTAGGGATTTCCTCCTTCTTCAGCATAGGCCTATGGCAATCCCTCCTGTATTAGACATTGTTGATGATGTGTTCTCGGAGTCAAGCATGGCTCCTGATTCCCTACCTCCGGCTCCTAGTAAGCCAGACAGATTTTACAGGGTTCCTGACTCCCACAAATTTCTTTTCAAAAATCCTGCTCCTGATCCTGAGACTATTTCTCAGGGTCCCAAGGGTGTTAAGGCTCCTACAGTCAAAAATCCTACCCCTTCTGATAGAGATTCCAGGGAGCTGGATAGATGGGGTAAGAAGGTTTATATGTCTGCAACCTTGGCAATCAGGGCTTTAAACTGCCAGTTTCATATGCTTAAAAATCAATAGCATGTTATGGGCTTACCGAAACAGAAAATTATGTTGATTTCTGATTGTGTGGAAAATAGAGTTACATGATTTATTGCATTCAGCAGAACAGGTTGGAAAGCATACTTTGCAATGTGGTTTTGATTCCTTGGAGGCCTTTTGTAGGGCCGCTGTTACTGGATATGTGATTAGAAGGCATGCCTGGCTCAAGGAGCTGAATCTGCCTGATCATGTTAAAGCTAAATTGTTGCATGCCCCTTTGCAGCATGATACTCTGTTTGGTAATGAGGCATAAGAGGTTTTAAAGAAAATGGAAGACAAATCTATGCAAACTGTAAAAGATTTCTTGCAAGTGCAGCCACCCAGGTTCATTAGGCACTGGCCTACTAAAAATTGGTCCTTTCCTGTGTCCAACAGAGCCATTCAGGGCAAACCCAGGTGCTCAAAAGGCTCCAGATATCAATCACAGGGTTCTTACAGGTCAAAGCAATGGGGTGCCTCCACCTCCAAATATGGAGGAAACAAAGGACAACCCTACAGTAAGCAGTCTCATTGACTTTCCTCTACCACCTCCAAGCACTTCTCTTTTGGCAGCCCCCTTGGGGGGAAAACTAGCACTTCATGCTCAAAATTGGCAGTTAATTACCCATGACAAGTGGGTATTAAACATAGTATCCCAGGGGTACAGATTTCATTTCCATACTTTGCCAGTTCCAAACAGATGGCCGGATCTGCCACAAAAGCAGTGGGCAGAGGCCCAGAAACAAGTCATGTCCCTCATGGATATGGGAGCATTTCACCCGGTACTAGAAAAGGAAAAAGGACAAGGATTTTATTCAAGACTTTTCCTGGTACCCAGAAAAGACAATTCCTGGTGTCCAATACTGGACTTATCAATTCTGAACACATACCTGGACATACAACAGCTACTGCCTATGCTAGGCAAGAATGCTTGGTTAGTAACTCTAGACTTAAAAGAGGCATACCTGCATATCCCAATAAGGGAATCATGCAGAAGATACCTCCGCTTCAAAGCAGGTTTTTTTGCATTACCAATTCTCTGCACTGCTCTTTGGCTTATCTACTGCACCCAGGGTCTTTACAAAGTTCCTGTCACCATTAATTGCATTCTGCAGACAAAGAAATGTCCAAATTTATCCTTATCTGGACGATTGTCTCATTCGAGCAGAGGACAAGGACACTCTTCTTCAACATCTGGCATTTGTAAAAAGGCTTCTAGCATGCCTAGTCTACACCATAAACAAAAAGAAATCACAACTGGTACCCTCTCAAATAATTACATTCCTGGGTGCAAGCTTGATTACAACTGCCCAGATGGCTTACCTCACGCCAGACAAACAAAGGCAATTGACAACATACTTCAAACAAATGGCAACAAAAACCCAGTTATCTGCAAGACAAATTCTGCAGGCTTTGGAATTCATGGCATCCTGCATTTTACTAATTCCATATGAGAGACTGCATATGAGGAAACTTCAGTGGTACCTAAAAAGTTTATGGAGTCAACATTGTCACGGCCTGGAAACAATGATTCCTCTCATTCCCTGCGTGCAACAGGAGTTTCTTTGGTGGGCAGAGACATGTCACCCAAACAAGGGACTGTCATTCACTCTACCCCCTGCCACCCAAACCCTAACTACAGATGCATCAGACTATGCTTGGGGGGCCCACCTAGCAGGGAGATGCATTTAGGGCAAATGGAGCCCAAGCCAAATGCATCTGCATATCAACCAGAAAGAAATGCTAGCTGTTCAGAATGCTCTGACAGCCTTCAAGGACTTACTTCATCCAGGACAACTACTGATAAAGACGGACAACACCACAGTTATGTGGTACATAAACAAGCAGGGGGGTACACATTCCTACCCCCTTTGCAGACTAGCCATGGCCTTGTGGAACACAGCCTTGACTTACCAAATACATCTTCTAGCACAATTCCTGCCAGGAAAGCAAAATACTCTGGCAGACGACCTAAGCAGAAATCTTATGGACCCTCACGAATGGAAACTGGATCCACAAATCTTCAGCATGTTAACACAGAAATGGGGGAGCCCAGACATAGATCTATTTGCCTCTCCCCAAAACTACCAGTTGGACAAATTCTGCACAAGAACTTATCACAAAAAAGAATGGAAAGTGGATGCTCTATCCTTCAGCTGGAAAACCTATCAGTCTATGCCTTTCCCCCTCTGCCTCTACTCTCCAAGGTCTTACTAAAAGTCAGACAGGAAAAACAAAAAATTATCCTAATTGCTCCGGACTTGCCTCGCCAGCACTGGTACCCGCTTCTAAGGAATATGTCACACCTTCCTCCGTGGTACTTGCCTCAAACACCTCATCTACTCTCTCAGCAGAACTTTCAAATTCTACATGCTCAGCTCCAAACTTTGAATCTTGCAGCATGGCTGATCAACTAATTATTCAAACCACATCTGTCAGTAAACCTGTGATGGATGTCATTTTGGAAGCCAGAAGGCCTAGTACTAGAAAATCTTATGCTGATAAGTGGAAGAGATTCTGTGCTTGGAACCAAGCGCAAGGAATAGACACAGCAAAGCCCAATATTCCTCAGATTTTGCTATACTTAACTGAGATGCTTGACAAGGGCCTTTTTCTTCAATAAAAATCCATGCCTCTGCAATCTGTGCTCTTTATAACACAGAGCCACCCCTCTTTTCTCATCCACTGCTTAAACAGTATCTTAGAGGGGCCAAAAATTTAAGGCCTCCCAGGAGAACACCAACTCCTGCATGGGACCTCAATTTTGTGCTGGAAAAACTCGCCCTGCCTCCTTTTGAACCAGCAGCTACTGCGGATATAAAATTTCTATCTTGGAAGACTGCCTTTCTTTTGGCAGTCATGAGGGTTTCAGAACTACAGGCTCTCATGGCAGTGGAGCCTTTCATTATATTTTACCCGGACAGGGTGGCCCTCAGGTCCAATCCTTTTTTATGCCTAAGGTGGTATCCAGTGTGGCTCTTAACCAGACCATTCACCTGCCAACGTTTTTCCCAAATCCGCAGAACAAGGGGGAGCGGATTCTGCATTCATTGGATGTACACAGACAACTAAGATTCTACTTAAACAGGACAAAATCTCTAAGAAAGTCTGAGCAACTACTGGTAGCATTTGCTGCAGGATCAGAGGGGAAGGCTATATCAAAGCAGACTATTTTTAAATGGATAAGCTACTGCATTCGTTTCTGCTATTTGCACCATGGTAAACCTGTACCCAAGGGGATCAGATCTCATTCCACCAGGGCTGCCTCTACTTCAGCAGTTTTTCTCAGAGGGGTCACAACCAAAGACATTCTAGAAGCTGCTACTTGGAGCTCTGTTCATACTTTCACAAAGCATTATCATTTACCTCTCTTCTAAATCCAGGTCAGGCTTTGCCACTGCAGTCCTGCAGGGCCTTATAGCTGCTCCTAATGCTGTTTAGCTCCATCCTCCCATCCATAGCTTTTGGATTCTACCCAAATGTAATGACTGCAACAGTGAAACACGAAGAACATAGTACAGCTGTGTACACTTACCATAAATGTAGATGTTCGAGTGTATTCACTGTTGCAGTCCGGGTTACCCACCCGCCATCCCCCATTCTATACTTTTTCTTTCCTTCACTATACTCAAAAACCTTTGTGATGTATTTGCTTTTAGTTGAAGGTAAATTTTATGTTTCTAAAAGTGCATTTATATATTTACAGTTTATTTATATATATTTTTGCTCCCCATTTGGGGGGCACCTGACATCTGGGGCAAGAAAAAATGATTAAAATGGCGTCGGCTGCATGTTTTATACCACTGATGACCTGACATCATGGAAGAGGAGACAGCAACCGATGCAGGACCCAAGACTTTGTTACTCAGGCTGACTGAGGGCAACCTGCCAGCAGATTACCCAAATGTAATGACTGCAACAGTGAATACACTCGAACATCTACATTTATGGTAAGTGTACACAACTGTACTTTTCCACTAATTACCACATCAGTGAGAGCCCGCTGAACACTGAAGGCATTATAAGAGATCTGGGGACACAGGTTGACCGCAACCTCTCCTTCAACCACCACATTGCCATGTATGTGGCACATCTCATTACCCAGGGTTTTTCATCCAGGAAGAAAGAGGTCATCATTTCTATCTAATCTTCCCTCATTAAAGCAGTCATAGAGTATAATGCTCTATTTGGCATGTACCTCACTAGACATCTGCAACAGCTGCAGAGTCCAGAAAAGCGAAGAGGATCCTAGGCCTTAAACACATGTCCTACATGGACAGACTCAAAAAAAAAACTCCAGCTATTCTCTGTCTCATATCGTCTACTAAGAGGCGATCTCTGCTTGGCTTACAAAGCCATGTCTGAACCAGCTCTTTTACAAATGCTGCATCTAAAGAAGTCGCAATCCCTCCGCACCACACGCTCCAGAGATCTCAACCTCATTACCACAATCAAGAAAACATGCTGGAGGGACAGGTACATAACCCAGAGACTGCCCATGCTCTGGAGTAGACTTCCCATACATGTCAAGCAGAGCACCTCACTGGCCCTCTTTAAGAGAAATCTTGATGAAATGGATGGGAAATAGAAAGTTCACCTCGGGGATCACTCCAGTGGCTCTACTTGATAGAGGCACTGGGAACTAACGTTGGGTGGCACCATGCCAGGGCACTTCTGTGGGTTAGGCTTGTAAAGGCTCCAGGGCCATTAGCCTAGTATACACCTATGAACCTCTATGCCTAAAGTGGCCATGGAGATGGCCATGGAGACTAACATTAATCAATCAGTACAATTGCCAGTTTCTTTCCAAACGTTACTAATAAGGGCAAATATATGCTGCATCTTCTTGGCATTCACAGCCAACTGCATTTTTACCTTCACAGAACAAAAAAGTACAGGAAGTCTGATCAGCTCTTTGTATCCTTTTCACCTAAGTGCTTAGTTCAAGCAGTTTCCAAAATTACTTTGGCAAATGGATTACTGACTGCATTTTACTGCTTTATTTTCAGAAAACATTGGAATAGCCTTGACCTCCTAGAGCTCACTCCACCAGATCAATGGCTACCTCATTTGCTTTTCCCTTTAGAATTTCAGTTGATGATGTTTGTGCTGCAGCCACTTGGTCAAAGGCTCATACCTTTGTTACACACTACAATTTGGACATTGTCTCCAGAAGCAGGGCTTCCTTTGGTTCGACAGTGCTCTGGCATGTCCTTCCTTGAGGGCCTTCTAAGCTGGGGACTGTGACCCATCAGTGATGAAGAATGAACAGGACAACATCAGATTTAGAAGTTATGTACTTACCATAACTTGGCATCTATGTTTTCCATTTTCATTTTTCCTCACCTTCCCTCCCAGCCATCCCCCTGGCCTTTGTCACTCCTAGAATGATCTCTGGATGTTTTTTTTTGTAACACACTTGTTTCAGGTTTGACCCTCAGTCTTTATTCTGTCTGTCCTGTCTCTGTAATCTAATGAGCAGAACATCAGAAAAGTGGATCTGAGGAGTTAAGGATGGTGTAGAGACTAGGATCCAAGTCTTGAAAATGGGCCGAGTCGGATCTGTAACCTGTCAGTGAGGAAGAATGAAATGGACAACACAGATGCCAAGTTATGGTAAGTACATAACTTCTAATTAACTAACTACTCACAAGCAGAGTGAAGGTTATTTGCAATTTCCTTTATAGATTAGTAGTGGAAGGCTGTGTGTTATGCTGTCTAGTATCATCTGTGAAAGTAAGATAGTAGAGGGTTGGATGGAAAAAGGTTTGTTATTAATAAACAGCAAGAGTAAAACAGGGACAAATACTGGTCTCTGAAAGTGCCAAAAGGGAGAGTTTAAGATTTCCAGGTGTGGTTTTGGTCCTTTATAATGTAGGTTCCTTGTGTGAGATATTACGAGGGCCAAGTAACTGAAGAAAGGGCTAAAGTCTAGATAATGAAAATAATACATAAAGCGTGATGTTCTTCTGTTTCACTGTTGCAGTCATCAAACGTCGGTTATCCTGCCAGGTTAGCCCTCAGTCGGCCTGAATACCAGAGCCTTAGTATTTCTGCATCGGTTGCTGTCGCTCCAGGACTGAACAGGCAGCCAACGCCATTACATCAGTCTTTCTTGCTGAGGAGCCCGAAGCAGAAGCAGTTCGCATGAGTGCCGGTCGGCCGCTACCTGAGTTTTCGTTTCCAAAATTGAAGTTGAAGTCTTCTAAAGCTAAGTACCCCACTGGGGATCCTTTTTTCTTGCTCGAACCGATGTCAGAAAAAGTTAACAATTGTCTCACCTGTGGAAAACAAATACCACACCGAGATTTCCATTCTTGCTGCATCATCTCTTTAGGCCCAGACCACGACTTCCCTCGCTGTCAGTTTTGTGATTTGTTCAACGCCAGAACTATATGTCGTTGGGCCCTTATCGTAGCTAAATACTTTTGCTCTCGATCTCCATATTCTGAAATGGCTTCGGTAAGCCATCCGACTACCAATCTTCTGAAAAAACATAAGGATAAAGACAGAGATAGACCGCACTAGTCCAAAACTGCTGACGACGCTTCCGTTAAGCTAGTTGCCAGTTCTCAGGTACTCACTGAGGAGCTTTCGCAGCTCCTGATGCCCGCTTCTATGGATTCGCAGAAGTCGCTCTTAGGAGACACTCCTGGATGCGCTTGTGTTCCTTCATAGAGCCCTTCAAGTCATCCTTTGTGAATACCCCTTTTGATGGCTCGTCCCTTTTCGGGCCCAAAGTTAAGGAAACTTTGACCAGGTGTGAGCAGGAGGGAAAGAGTCTGTCTGCCATCGGAGTCCATTTTTCTTCCCCTACCAGACCCTACCCCAAGGGTCAAAGGGAAGGCAAAATGTGGTTCCGAAAAGCCCAAGGACACGTGGTGAACCCCCCTCCAGGGGCAGAGGAGGGGGCAATGATGGAAGACGCTGCCCTCATGGCAGAGGGGGTCCGCAAAACCAGGGTGACAGAGATCACTTCTTTGGGAAGCCCTACCAGTGCTCCTGAAAGGCGGCCCGACTGTCTTGCACGGGAGGCAGTCAGGGGTTGCTTATCTTTGTACCCAGACGTCTGGCTCAAAAGGACAACTAGGTGCAAAGTATCATTTCCATAGGATACTTCATCCCATTCGCCACACCCCCTCCACCAACAACAAAAATCCTGGACTTTCCACCCAGTTGCAGGGAACAAGCAACAGTAGAGGTCCAGATGTTGCTAAGAAAAAGAGTCATCCAATCAGTCCCAGCAGACCAGACAGGATCCGGAACTTGCTTAAGATTCTTTTTAGTTCCAAAATAGACAGGGGACTGGAGATCTATATTGGACCTCAGCAGACTAAACAAATCTGTAAAGAAAGAGAAGTTTCAGATAGTCACACTTCAGTCGATACTTCCCTTTTTAGGGAAAGACAATTGGATGTGCTCGATAGATCTCCAGGATGCATACTACCACATAAAAATGGCCAGGCCATCCAGGGATCATCTGCGCTTCTGGCTGAGAGCCAATCATTACCAGTTTCAAGCCCTGCCCTTTGGTCTCACTACAGCCCCCAGAGTGTTCACCAAATGCATGGCAGTGGTCACAGCTCACCTGAGACGTTTAGGATTCCAGGTGTTTCTGTACCTAGACGATTGGCTCCTCACCGCCACCAACAGACATCAACTCATTCAGGCCAGGGAATCCACTCTGTCACTCTGCAGCCAGCTGTCGCAACACATCTTCTTTATCAGAGCAGAACTAGACACCACCACCACCACAACGCTAAGACTTCCAGTAGAAAGAGTCTTACTTCTCCGCCAGCAGGTCCGCATTCTAATATTCAAAAACAAGGCACCAGTATCAGAAGTTCTGAAATTGTTAGATATGATGGCAGCAGCGATTCTGGCCATACCACTGGGTCGTATGCACATGCAGATACTGCAGTGGCGGCTGTTCACTCAATGGTCTTACCAAGAGCTCCCCATGTCACACATAATGATCACAAACTCCTGCAAAAAAGATCTCCAGTGGTGGTTGACTTCACTTTATGTCACGATAGGGCATCCATTTGTTTTACCCACACCAGTGGGCACAGTGACCACGGACGCTTCCCTGATGGGGTGGGGGGGACATTTTCAGGGAAAGACAGCCCAAGGCACATGGACCGATCAAGAGACACATCTGCATATCAAAGTCCTAGAGATGAGAGCGGTACTTTTGGCGTTGCAGTACTTCAAGGAGACTCTTCCTCTGGGTACGATTGCGATCCAGACGGACAACATGTCAGTAGTCTGGTACTTGAACAAACAAGGAGGAACCAGGTCATACCCCCTTTGTTGAGAGGCCCTAAGAGTATGGCAGTGGGCTATATCCACCCAGCGCTTTCTGTTAGCAATGCACATCCTGGGGAAATCCAACATGATAGCAGACTAGCTGAGCAGAGCAATTTTGTTGCCCCACGAGTGGTCCCTCAAAATGGAAATAAGCAGACAGGATATTCCAGAGGTGGGGCCAGCCTTGCTGCGACCTTTGTGCCAGTCACATGAACATGAAATGCAGAAGCTACTTTGCCCTGATTCCTCCTGCGGGAGAAGCCCCAAGGAATGCACTCGTTCACGATTGGCCCCCTGGTCTCCTCTATGCATTCCCACCAATCCCGTTGATACCAAAGGTATTACAGAAAGCAAAAGCCCTGGAAAGGACCATTATTGTAATAGCTCCTCATTGGCCTCGTCAGATTTGGTTCCCCCTTCCGTTGACTTCATGTTCTGGAGGACCTCTGGATTCTGGACCCAGTTCCATTCCTTCTAACACACTTGTCAGGGGAACTTCATCCCTCTCTGCAGTCCCTGAAGCTCACAGCTTAGCTGCTCCAATTCCCATTATAACCAGGTTCCATAACCTTTCCAATGAGACAAAGCAAATTCTCCTATCCTTTCATAAGTCCTCTATGAGGAAGCTGTAACTCAGCAAATGGAAAAAAAATTTTGATATGGGCCTCTAAAAACAATATTTATCCTTACCAAGCCCCTATGGCCTCCATTCTAGAATTCTTAACCATGATATTCAATAAAGGAGCTGCAGCAGCAACAGTCTGAGTTCAACTTGCTGCCATTTCTAACTTTCATCCGAGATTTGAAGGCTTTAATATTATGTCACACAAATTGTCCAAACCCTTTCTCAAAGGGACCTTTCATATTAGACAATCTGTGAAAGCTTCCTATTCCCCATGGAATCTAAATTTTATGCTTTCCCACATTATTCTTCTTCCATTTGAACCAGCTTCCTCATGTGATCTCAGATATCTGTCATGGAAAACTATCTTTTTAGTGGCTATTACTTCTGCCCACAGAGTATCAGAGCTTCAGGCCTTGTCCATTAAACCTCCTTACTTGATTTTTCATGCTGACAAGAGTCTCACTTCGGACAAATTCCTCTTTCTTGACAAAGGTTTGTACTGAAACTAATCTCATCCAAATTATTGATTTGCCAGTTTTCTTCCCCAACCACTCTAACAGTTTACAGTACATGCTACATAAACTTGATATTCACAGACAGATTTTATTTGGATAGAACAAAAGATTTCAGGAAGTCAGACCAGCTTTTTTGTTTCATTTTCAGAGTCCAGGAAAGGTATGCCAGTGGCTAAAACAACTCTGTCTAAATGGTTATCTGATTGTATCACCTTTGCTTATTCAGCTGCCACTATGCCCTTACAACATAAAATTAAAGCTCACTCAACCAGAGCAATTTCTACATCCTCTGCTTTTTCTGCCAGACTTCCTATTGATAACATTTGCGCAGCAGCCACTTGGTCAAAACCTCATACTTTTATCACTCATTACAAAGTCGACAGGGCCTTCTTTGGATCCACAGTCCTGAGAAATAATCTCCCGTGAACCACCCGAGGTAGATGATGCTTGGGACGCTACCCATCAGTAAGAATGAACGGCGAGATAGAACAACGTCCCATAAAGAAGTTATGTACTTACCATAACGTTCCATGTGAGTTGTTCATCTCACCTTCATTCTCACATCCCCTCCCTCCTACCCCCTCCTGGGCTTTCAGAAGACCGAGATGCTAGATCCTTCCTGGTCACTCAACCCTTCTATACGTTATCTCTTATGGAGTTATAGAATGACATGTGGTATTATTTTATGCAGCAAACAAGATCTGAGGTAACTCTAGGTGATAGCGAAAAGTACTCCAGGACCACCAGGACTTGTGGCAGAAACTAACCTTTTATTAAAATGTAAGCTCTTTCGTGCCTACAACACGGCACTTCATCAGACATAAAACAAATGAATCACAAGTTTATTGTATACTATAATCAATAAAAATCAATTTATATAAAACAATTAAATAATTAATTAATGAGTCAATTTACGTTCCTTTAACAAAGGTTTTAGAGATACAAATGCATGGATAATGAAGTTACATGCACATAGAAATCCTGGTTTAAATGCATTTGTACCTCTAAAAGCTTTGTTAAAGGAATGTAAATTGATTTATTTATTAATCATTTAATTGTTTTATATCAATTGATTTTAATTGATTATAGTTTATAATAAACTTGTGATTCATTTGTTTTATGTCTGATGAAGTGCTGTGTTGTAGGCATGAAAGCGCTTACATTTTAATAAAAGGTTTGTTTCTGCCTGAAGTCCTGGTGGTCCTGGAGTACTTTTTGCTAGTTCCAGTGTGTGTTTTACATTCTGGGACCTTTACTGCCTTGGATTATACACATTTTTTGGTGTTTTGCATAACTCTAGGTGCATCATGGGATAGGGACTTGGACTCGAGCTATTTGGAAACCTCGAGCTTTGTACTAGGCCAACTCGGAGCCGAGAGATCGGCTCCGAACCCATCAGTAAGAATGAAGGCGAGATGAACAACTCACATGGAACGTTATGGTAAGTACATAACTTCTTTTTTGACACCCTAGAAGTATCCTGCAGGGCAGCAGTCACAGGTTCTATACTTAGAAGGCATGCTTGGCTTAAAGAACAGACCTTGTCAGACCATGTCAAATCAGTACTATTGGACGCACCACTGAACAAAGACAATCTGTGTGACACCAAAGCAGAGGAAGTTTTAAAAAAGATGGAAGAAAAAGCTAAGTCTATGCAGACAGCTAAAGACTTTTTGCAAGTCCAGCCTCCAAAATTCATTAGGCATTGCCTGAAAACATTGGTCCTTTCCAGCCCCTTCAAGGCCACCTCAGACTAGACCTAGGGGAAGCAGACCCCTCCAGACAGCAGTCCGAGGGAATGCAGAGATCTAAGCAATGGAGTACCTCCACTTCTAAAACAGGGAGTGCTAAGCCACCCCCTTACGGAAAGAATTCACAATGACTTCTCCAATCCACCTCTTACCTCTGCCCATCTGCTTGTACCCATAGGAGGAAAACTTGCCACTCATGCATAAAACTGGGCCTCCATCACTAATGATCGATGGGTCCTCAACATTTTGTCCCAGGGGTACAAATTTTATTTCCACACACTGCCAATCCCAGAAGGGTTCCCAGATCTTCCTCCAAGCCAGTGGGCAGAGGCACAAAGCCAAGTTCATTCCCTGCTCTCCATGAGGGCAATTCAGCCTTTTCCTGCAGACCAGATAGGCCAAGGTTTCTATTCCAGACTTTTCCTGGTACCCAGAATAAAGGGCACCTGGCACCCAATCTTAGATCTATCCATTCTAAACACCTTTCTGGTGGTACCAAAATTCAAAATGCTCACCCTCCAACAGCTTCTTCCTATGCTCTCCAAAGATGCCTGGGTAGCCACCCTAGACCTAAAAGAGGCCTATTTGCACATCCCAATCAGAGACACTTGCAGGAAATATCTACGTTTCAGGGCAGGATCTATTTATTATCAGTTCTGTGCACTTCCCTTTGGCTTATCACTTCTCCCAGAGTTTTCACAAAATGCCTGGCTCCAGCCATTGCTTTTTGCAGACAAAGAAATATTCAAATTTACCCCTACTTGGATGACTGCCTGATTCAGGCAGTCAGTCAGGAAAAGCTATTGCAGCACCTGACATTTGTAAAGGACCTCCTGACCTCAGTGGGGTACACTATAAATGAAAAGAAATCCAAACTAGTCCCCAGTCAGAAAATTGTATTCCTGGGAGCAAGCCTGGACATAGCATCCCAGATGGCATTCCTTACTCCAGAAAAACAAGACTGTCTGACAGGCTACTTCTCTCAACTGGCCACCAGAACCCTGTTGTCTGCAAGGAAAATCCTGCAAGCTCTAGGGTTCATGTTCTTTTGCATTTTTGTAATTCCATATGCCAGACTGCATATGAGGAAACTTCAGTGGTACTTAAAGAGCCTTTGGTGTCAACATTCTCAGGACCTGGAAACTATTATACCTATGATACCTTGTCTAAAGAAAGATTTTCTGTGGTGGG
The DNA here is from genome assembly GCF_019279795.1 of Protopterus annectens. Taxonomy (NCBI): domain Eukaryota; kingdom Metazoa; phylum Chordata; order Ceratodontiformes; family Protopteridae; genus Protopterus; species Protopterus annectens. The sequence continues at coordinate 163,071,592 of NC_056748.1, forward strand.
CAGCAGCATTCAACCACAACAAGGAACTTCCCTTTTCACAGTCCCATGCCACCCAGACCCTAACCACAGATGCATTAGACTATGCCTGGGGTGCATACCTGGATGGGCATGTGCATTCAAGGCCACTGGAGTCCAAATCAAATTCATCTGCACATCAACCAAAAAGGGATACTAGCTGTTCAGCACGCTCTGACAGCTTTCTGACCGCAACTCTCTCTGGGGCCTCTACTAATCAGGGCAGACAACACCACAGTGATGTGGTACATCAACAAGCAGCAGGGAACCCACTCTTACCCACTCTGCAGGCTAGCCATGATCTTTTGGAACACGGCCTCAGCCATGCATATTCACCTGCTAGCACAATTCCTGCCAGACAGCTAAAACTCTCTGGCAGACAACTTGAGTAGAAATCTCCTAGACCCACACGAGTGGCAGTTAAACAACACGTTCAGCCTTGTAACCCAGAAATGGGGTACCCCGAAGGTTGACCTATTTGCCTCCCACAACCACCACCAGCTCAGCAAATTCTGCACCAGGGAACCTCACAGCAAGGCCTGGAAAGTGGATGCCCTATCCTTTCTATGGGTACTCTACCTCTTCTTACAAGGGTATTACTCAAAATGAGGGAGGATAGACCAAGGGCAATCCTGATTGCCCCAGAATAGCCACACCAGCACTGGTACCCACTGCTGCTCAGTCTGTCACCATTGCCTCCATGGCACCTCCCTCAGATTCCAATTCTCCTGACTCAGCAGGAGGGAGAGATGTTCTTCGTGTTTCACTGTTGCAGTCATCACACTTGGGTTATCTGCCTGCAGGCAGCCAACAGTCGGCCTGAATACCAGAGTCTTGGGATTTCTGCATCGGATTCTTTCGCTTCTTCCATGACGTCAGGTCATCAATGCAGCCGACACCATTATATCAGCTTTTCTTGCCAAGCGGAACCCGAAGCAGAAGCAGTTTGCAAGTGCCGGTTGGCCGCCTTCTGAAAATTTCGTTTTTCAAGTTTCAGACCTGAAGTCTTCTAAAAGATAAGCACCCCATTGGGGATTCTTTTTCTTGCTCTAACTGATGTCTTACTGCGTCACCTGTTTAGGCCCAGACCACAACGTTCCTCACTGTCAGTTTTGTGCCCTGTTCAACGCCAGAACTATTCGTTGGGCTATTTTTGTTGCTACATTCTTTCGCTCTCATTCTCCGTATTCTGAAATGGCTTTGATAAGCCATCCGACTACTGATCTTCCAAAAAAGCATAAGGATAAAGACAGAGACAGACCGCATAGGTCCAAATCTGCCGACAAACGCTTCCACTAAGCTAGTTGCCAGTCCGCCAGTACTCAGTGAGGCGCTTTCTCAGCCTCTGATACCCGCTTCTACATATTCGCAGGCCTCTACTGAGACCCAGTCTGCCGTGAGATGCTTCTTCGACTATGGAACCTGCGGATGTCTCTTCCTTGGATGGGTCCAGAGCCGCTTTGCAGGCATGGGCTTCTGAAGGTGTATTCAGGCCTTCCGATGTTCTTATTAAACCGACTACTTTGTTTCAAACCAAAAAGTACCAAATTTCTCAGGCACAGAGTTCGCACTACGCCTAGGAAACAGACGACCAAAGCGCATTCTCCGGCCACAGAAACAAATACTTAGAATGGCTGAAGACCTTATTACTTTAATTAGGGGAAGCCAGCCTTCCCCCTCCAAAAGACCAAGAACTGATCTTCCTTTTGATTCTTCAGATCATGAGTCCGATGACTCTGATTCTTCTGATTACCAGTTCATACCTTTATCTGCCTATGAGGATTGTGATGCAGAGGATTCCATTCCCTCTGCTTCCCCACCAGAGGATTTTTCTTTTGGTGAAACCCTGCATACTCCGAGAGCATTTCCGCTGGGAGTGCCAAGACTACCCACAGTCCAAATAGAGACTCAGGGAATTTTTAAATTTGCCTCAGTACAGGCCTCTAGCTATCCCTCCTGTTCTGGAAATTGTAGATGATGTCTTCATGGAGTCCAGTCTTACCCCTGATACTTTTCCACCAGCTCCCAGGAAACCTGACTGGTACTACAGAGTACCTGACTCTCACAAATTCCTATTTAAGAATCCTGCTGCGGATCCAGAGACCATTTCCCAGGGACCTAAAGGCATTAAAGGCTACTACAGCCAAAAACCCTACCTCTTCGGACAGGTATTCTAGGGCTTTAGACAGATGGGGTAAGAAGGTATATACCTCTGCTACTCTTGCCATCAGGGCTTTAAATTGCCAGTTTCACATGTTGAAGTATAAGCAACATATCATGGAACTAATTAAACAGAAAATTATGTTGATTCCTGATTGTACAGATCATAAAGATTTGCAAGAGTTAATGCATTCTGCTAACCAAGTTGGAAAACATACTTTGCAATGTGGTTTTGATGCCTTAGAAGCATCTTGCAGGGCTGCTGTCACTGGGTCTGTTATTAGAAGGCATGCTTGACTTAAGGAACAAATCTTGCCAGACCATGTGAAAGCAAAATTACTAGATGCTCCATTAAATCATGAATGTCTGTTTGGCATTAAAGCAGAAGTCGTCCTCAAAAAAAAAAATGCAGGAAAAAGCTAAATTTATGCAAACTGTTAAAAGATTTCCTACAGGTACAGCCACCTAGATTCAGTAGGCATTGACCTTCTAAAACCTGGTCTTTTCCAGTCCCTCCCAGACCTTCTCAGTCCAAACCAAGGGGCAGCAGACCACCAAGTCTACAGTCTCAGGGTATGTGCAGATCTAAACAATGGAGTACTCCCACCTCAAAAACAGGGAGTAGTAAGCCACCATCCTATGGAAAAAGTTCACAATGACTTATCCTTCATCCTTCCCAGCCGTGCCCAAGTACTTGCACCATTAGGAGGAAAACTAGCCCTGCACGCAAAAAACTGGGATACATTACCCAGGACAGATGGGTCTTGAACATTGTATCCCAAGGATAAAGATTCTACTTCCACTCACTGCCAACCCCAAGCGGATGGCCAGACCTCCCCCAAACCAGTGGGCAGAGGCCCAAAAGCAAGTACTTTCTCTTCTCAATATCAAGGGTATTCAGCCTGGACCAGCAGAGCAAAGGGGAAAAGGTTTTTACTCCAGACTGTTTCTGGTACCCAGAAAAGAGAACTCACGGCGCCCTATCCTGGATCTGTCTATTCTCAACACCTTCCTGGTGGTTCCAAGATTCAGAATGCTTACTCTCCAACAGCTGCTTCCTATGCTAGCCAAGGATTCCTGGCTAGCAACCCTAGACTTAAAAAAATCTTATCTGCACAGCCCCATAAGGGAATCTTGCAGGAAATATGTACATTTCAGAGCAGGCTGTATGCACTATCAGTTCTCTGCACTTCCCCTTGGTTTATCTACTGTGCCCAGGGTATTCATAAAATGCCTAGCTCCAGCCATTGCATATTGCAGGCAGAGAAGAATTCAAATTTACTCATACTTGGATGATTGCCTGATTCAGGCAGAAAGTCAGGAATTGCTACATCAGCATCTGACATTTGTAAAGAGACTTCTAACTTCACTGGGGTTTACCATCAACCAAAAGCAATCCCATCTGGTACCCAGACAAAAGATTGTATTCCTGGGCACAAGCTTGAACACAACTTCCCAGATGGCATTCCTTACTCCAGAAAAACAGATTTATTTGACAAACTGCTTAAAGCTGCTGGCCACCCAAACCCAGCTATCTGCAAGAAAAATACTGCAAACCGTAGGGTTCATGGCCTCTTGCATTCTACTAATTCCATATGCAAGACTACATGTGAGGAAACTTCATTGGTCCTTAAAAGGTCTCTGGTGTCAACATTCTCAGAACCTGGAAGCAATGATTCCTATCATTCCTTGCCTAAGAACAGAGTTCCTTTGGTGGGCAGAGGCCTACTACCACATCAAGGGACTCCCTTTCACTCAACTCCCCACCGCACAAACCCTAACAACAGGCACATCAGACTATGCATGGGGGGCTCACATGGAAGGAAAATTCTTTCAAGGCAAATGCAGCCCAAAACAAAAGCACCTGCATATCGATCAAAAAGAAATGTTAGCTGCACAGAATGCACTGACAGCCTTCGCATACCTTATTCTTCCAGGGCAACTATTGATAAAGACAGACAACACCACAGTTATGTGGTACATAAACAAGCAGGGGGGAACCCATTCCTACCCAGTCTGCAGGTTAGCCATGGCTCTGTGGAACACAGCCTTGAGCAATCAAGTGCACCTGCAAGCTCAATTCCTGCAAGCAAATTAAATTCACTGGACCCACACGAGTGGAAACTGGGACCCAAATCATTCAAGCTTCTGATCCACAGGTGGGGTACCAGAGGTAGACCTTTTGCTTCCCAGCAGAACTATCAACTGAGCAAATATTGCACCAGAACTCCACACAGCCAAACATGGAAAGTGGATGCCCTGTCCTTTACATGGGAAAACCTCTCAATCTATGCCTTTCCCCCTCTGCCCCTCCTCTCGAAGGCTCTACTAAAGATCAGACAGGGCAAGCCAAGGACAATCCTGATTTCACCAGACTGGCTACACCAGCACTGGTACCCACTTTTGCACAGTCTGACAGTGCCACCATGGCACCTGCTTCAGACCCCTTCCCTGTTGTCCTAGCAGGAGGGCCAGATTTTGCATCCTCAGCTGCAAACCCTGAACCTAACAGTCTCGCTCATCCCCTGAACACATTACCAACAACCCTCAGTAAGCCAGGTGCTGGATGTCATCCTTGAGGCAAGGAGGCCTAGTACTAGGAAATCCTATTCAGATAAGTGGAAAAGGTATTGTTCTTGGAGCCATTCTCAAGGAAAGGACACACCCATGCCCAGCTTACCTCAAATACTAAATTACCTAACAGAACTGCTCCACAAAGGCCTGTCCTTCTCTTCAATTAAGATTCATGCCTCTGTCATCTCAGCTCACTGCAATACTGAGCCCACCCCTCTTCTCTCACCCTCTGGTCAAACAGTTCCTGAGAGGAGCCAAAAATTTAAGAGCCCCCAGGAGAGCTCCCACTCCAGCATGGGACCTTAACTTTGTACTGGAGAAGCTCATGCTTCCTCCCTTCGAACCTGCAGCTACAGCAGAGTTAAAATTCCTCTTTTGGAAAACAGCCTTACTTCTAGCCATCATTTCAGCAAGAAGAGTGTCTGAATTGCAGGCCCTAATGGCTGTGGAACCCGTCATTATCTTCCATGCGGACAGGGTTTCCCTCAGGACTAACCCATCATTTATGCCCAAGGTGATATCTAGTGTGGCTTTAAACCAATCCATTAATTTGCCAACCTTTTCCCCTAATCCTCAGAATAAAGGGGAAAGGATCCTGCACTCCCTGGATGTGCACAGGTAGCTTAGGTTCTACTTGGACAGGACTAAACCTTTCAGAAAAATCTGACCAGCTGCTAGCCAGCTTTGCTACAGGGGCAGAGGGCAAGGCCATTTCAAAGCAAACCATTTCTAAATGGATAGTACACTGCATCCATTTTTGCTACAAACACCATGGAAAACCTGCCCCACAGGGGATCAAAACACATTCCACTAAGGCTACCTCAACCTCTACAGCATTCTCAGGGGAGTCCCTACCAGGGACATCCTGGAAGCTGCAACCTGGAGTTCTGTACACACCTTCACCAAGCATTACCACTTACATATCCTTTCTAAATCCAGGGCTGGATTTGCCACAGCAGTCTTACAAGGCCTGCTAGCCAGCTCTACTGCTTCTTGACTGCCTCCACCCTTCCTCAGCTTTGGGAATCAACCCAAGTGTGATGACTGCAACAGTGAAACACGAAGAACATAGTACAGTTGTGTACACTTAAATGTAGATGTTCGAGTGTATTCGCTGTTGCAGTCCTGGTTTCCCATCCTCCATTCCCCTTGACTCTCTGTCTCTCTTCCTCACTCTTTACGAGGCTATTTGGTATTTACTTTCTACTGGTGGTGTTATTACACCATAACCTAGCCCCTATTTAGGGGTCCTGACATTTGGGGCAAGAAAAACTGAAGTAATCGTGTTGGCTGCCAGTTTTTATACCACTGACGACTTGACGTCAGTCCTGGAGCGACAGCAACCGACACAAAAATACTAAGCCTCTGGTATTCGGGCCGACTGAGGGCTACCCCTGGCAGGATAACCCAAGTGTGATGACTGCAACAGTGAATACACTCGAACATCATTCATGGTAAATGTACACAGCTATACTTTTTAGATTAATAAAAATTGTATCAGCGAAGAAGTTGCCTTCCACAAAAGCACAGATTTTGTCAGTGTATAACTTGATTGCTGTAACTATGTTATGACCAGATGTAAAACCATGGGAGGCCATATTTATTTTTGTGGTCAAAAGTTTGATCTTCTATACGATTTTCTCACCTGTTTTGGTTAAGGTTCAAAAACCAAATTTGTCCTGTGATAGTAAGGAATGTTTGAGATGGTTGCAATAAGGACATGTGTAAACTGTGGGGGGACTATGCCTGCATTGTGAGACAGAGATTGTAAATGTATGCAGGGGGTTTGGCCAGAAAAGGAGTAACCATTTAAAGAAACGAAGAATGCATTGTCTTCCAGCTTCTCCAGTAGTTTATATACTATCTTATGAGAGATTGCATAAAAGTAGAAAGGAGGAGGAACTTGAGAAGTGTGACAAGTGATATGTATACTTGAAGATATAGTCCGAATGGAAATGTTTGTAGTAAAGGCCTTTAGTTGAATCACATCCATATGAATTTTGGACGTCTTATCTTAGGTTCATAGGTAGGTATTAGGCTATCTGCCTGTGGGCATTGATAAGCCTAGCCAGACTGTGTCAGCTTTCGCCGCCCCATTGATTAATTAACTGAGCCTCTGTCAAGAAGAAACAGTGAAGTGATCCCAGGGGTGTATTTTCTGTTACCCATCCACTCGTCAAGGTTTCTCTTGAAGAGCGATAGTGAGGGGCTCTGCCTAATGTAGTTAGGAATTTTGTTCCAAAGCATGGGGAGTCTCCGTGACATGAATCTATCCCTCCAGCATGTTCTATTTATTGTTGTGGCGAGGTTTAGCTCACTAGAGCGAGTGGCTCGCAGTGACTTGGATTTCTTTAGGTGGAACATGTCCATCAATTCTGAGTTGGACATGTCTTTGTAAGTCAGGCAGAGATCACCTCTGAGTAAGCGACATGCCACTGAGTACAGCCGGAGTTTTTCCAGTCGGGCTGCATAGGACATATGTTTGAGGCCAGTAATCCTCTTGGTGAGGTACTTTTGTGGTCTTTCCAGCTGTTGGAAGTGTCTTGTGAGGTACATCCCAAATGGGACATTGCACTCTATGATGGGTCTGATGAGTGACGAGTAGTGGGGCACTATAACCTCTTTATTTCTAGATGCGAACCCTTTAGTAATTAGATGGGCTACATAGAAGGATTTCCTAGCTACTTTGGCAATATGATTGTCAAAGGAGAGATTACTATCAACCTTGGTCCCCAGATCTCTTATTACCTCTTCTGTATTAAGGGGGCTGCCACCTATGTGGTAATTCATGGGTATTTTGTTTTTCCCAAACGGAATGACTATGCATTTTTTGGCATTTAGCTTGAGACCATGACTTTGACACCAGGTGTCCATCTCAGTAAGGCCCTTTTGGAGAATGTCCGTGTCAGCCGGAGAGTCAATTATGGCTCCCAGTTTGCAGTCATCGGTGAACTTGGTTAGCCATAGTCCTCCTGTGTTTGCTTGTACTTCTGAGAAGTTTATGCAGAACAGTAGGGGTCCCAGGACCGAGCCTTGTGGAACACCACTTGTGACTGGTTTAGACTCGGACCTGGAGCCCGCTATTCTTACCGTGTGAGTTCTGTCTGTAAGCCAGTTGGCAGCCCATCTTGTGACGTAGGGGTTTATGTTCAGGCTGGTAAGTTTTTCTATAATTCTTGACTGGAGAATGGTGTCAGAAGCTTTGGTGAGGTTAAGGTAGGCTGTGTGAACCACCTTCCCCTCATCTGTGGCCTTGGTGACTGTCTCAACGAAGTCAGCCAGTTTTAGTAGGCACGATCTGCCCTTAACAAAGCCGAACTGGGTCGGGTCAAGTGTTTGGAGGTTCCCAATGTCTTTGTTAATGAGTTCCATGATGATGCGCTCCATAGCCTTGCAGACCAGGATAGTCAGGCTTATGGGGCAATAGTTACCAGGGTCAGTTGTGGACCCTCCATTGTGGAGCGGAATAATCATTGCTGTGCCCCATTTTATGGGCACGTAGCCTGTGGAGAGGCTGAGGTTGAACAGTGTGTTTAGGTGGGGGGTTAGTTCATTCTGTAGTTCGTGCAAGATGCAGCCTGGGACACCATCTGGCCCCATTGATGCTGTGCTTTTGGCTTTTGAAAGGACTGTTTTCACCTGTTCGTCTGTGATTTTCGGGACACTACACTTTTCCGGTATTGTTGTGGGCCCTTTTGGGGGTGAGAGGGGAGTGAGGTTTGCACTGAATCTATCTGCCAGGATGTTGGCAATATCAGTAGGTTCAGTATATTTTGTGCTATTTTGCACTAGCTCAGAACATATCTGCAAGTTGCCACTTAGATTCTTGACATGGCTAAAGACGGCTTTGTGGTTATTTTTTAAATCCTTGGCTATTTTTCTTTCGAAGTTAGCCTTGGATGATTTTATGAGGGACCTTAGTTTCTTACTGATACTGATCAGGGATGTCTTTCCTTCTTGGGATTTGCTTTTTTTTCTGAACTAGTTTCCTCCTCCTATTGTATAGCCTGTTTATGGCAGGGGTCCACCAGACTGGTTTTCTTCTCTTAGGGGAGTGAGTCTTGGTTTTGCTAGGGATGGCACGATCCATGCATCCTCGTAGGTGCTCATAGAGTGAATTTGTAAAGGTTCCTGCATCTTGGACACTGTTATCCTTTAGCGTGGGGGCTGTGAAACTTATCACCTTTGTCTTAAGTAAGGTGAAGTTTGCTATAGGAAAGTTTTTCACTGTGGTTTCCTTGGTTGGGGTGGTGGTGTGGTGTGGACATCCAGAGTGATTAGTTTATGGTCTGATCTAACCAGTGATGGGTTGACCTCCGGTGCGGAACACCTGTCGCCCATGTTGGTGATGACCAGGTCCAATATGTTTTCACCTCTGGTAGGGGTGTTTACCAGCTGATCCAGGGCATTTGGGTTGATAAATTCCAGTAAGCGCTGGACCTGGGAGTTTTTACTTGAGTAGTTCTCCCAGTTAACAGAAGGGTAATTGAAATCTCCCAATATCAGGGTGTTCTGTAGGACATTCATGTTTTCCAGTGTCTTCAGAAAGGCGGAGTGGTGGTACTGGGTCATGGAGGGTGATCTGTAGCAGGCCACAATTTGCATTGCAGACTTACCCGATGTTAGTTGCACATGGATGATCTCAGAGGTGTCATGCTGCACCCCCTCATTTTGTGTTTCGTTCCATGTTCTGTGGCTGAAATGTGTGGTATGAGTTGTAGCCTGGTAGTGCTGGGGTGCTCTGTGGAGCCTTGAACCAGGTTTCAGTTACTGCACAGATGTTGACGTTCTCCATACTGAGGAGTGCTTCGAGTGCATGCATTCTGAGATTTAAACTCCTGGCGTTGAGTAGCAGAATCCTCATTTTTTTACTTTTGCTGTTTACGGAGGTGAGTTTGACTTTTGAGCCTTGCCTAAAAAAGGCACTGTGGGGGCAGCAAGAGCCTTGGCCAGTAATCGAAAGCCTAAGGGTGACAGGTGCAAGCCATCTCTTGCGAAGCAACGAGGCTTGTTGAGCATGTCTTCCCAGGTTGACAGACACTGGATTCCCTTTGAATGACACCAGAAGCTTAACCAATTGTTGAAATTGATCATTTTTTCTTTATACTTGCGGTATCATTCTTGATGAGGGCAGGATACTACTCATGGTCAGGGTCATACCCGCCTGGGCTACATGATCAGAGAGCTCTTCCAAGTCTCTTTTCATGTAGTCCAGGGAGGTACATCTCAGGTTATTCACACCAACATGAGCAATGACAGAGTGATATTTGTACTTGTTCTGGAGTGACCTGAGCGCTAGTGTTATGTGGCAGATTCTGGCTTCCGACAGGCAGCTAACAGTAACTTTCTCCTTGTCCAGCCTAGTGAGTGGGATGTCAGTGTGCCTGACTATTGAGTCGCCTATGACTAGTGTGTTAGGTATGTTATTTCTCCTTAAGGGCTGTGATTGTGCAGCGCACTGATTTTGTGTTTTGTGTTGTCTGGTTTGTGACGGGAGGTGCAGATTTTTTGGGTGTCTGCTTTGGAGGTCTCTGGTGCTTTTGCAGGTTTATATTTAGACCCTCTGGGTATGATTTTGTGTATTTATGTGTATTTTTTGCCAATCCTGGTTTAGTATGTCTGTGTGATGATAGAGGTGTGGTGCAAGTGTTAACTTTCTCCTCATGACTGCCTGTTCCAGTCTTGGGTGTAGAGAGCTTAGCCTCCAATTTAGCTATATAATTGCATCTCTCGCATATGTTAATGTTTTGTGGTAGGAGGAGAGGGTTGTCTGTGTACATGAGGCAGTTGTAACATTGCCTCGGGATACCCAGGTTCCCCTGCTGGACTAGAGAGTATACCTGAAAGTGCCCTTTGGTCATGCCTGAATAGTAGGGTGAGCTGCTTAGTCACTTGGTTGGTGAGGTGTGAATAATGAGCCTTGCCCTGCTGGGCATTCAAGTGTCAGGGTATATTTGTGCTTGCTATTAGGTCTGAGCAAGTGCTGGACTGTAGGATGCTTTTTAAGTGCTTAGGTTGAGGGTTAGACTACTTTCAAGGTAAAAACTGAAGAGGAGGCTTATTATAATTTAGTCCTAGCTAACCGGCGCTGTCTGGACGTGCAAAACCGTGCAGATGCGGTTTTTACAGAAGGGAAATGAAAGAGAGAGAAATTAGCCCAAAATGGCCTATAAACCACTCCTCCAGGGACAGATGGCTGCTCAAAGCTTCATCTCTCACAGGTGAACAGAAAAACCTCCTCCTATCCAAGTAAGGTATGGGCAACTCAGAAACTTGTAACACAGTCCTGAATTCAGCACTAGCCTGAAAACTGGACTATACTAGCTTAGAAAGGTGGGAAACAAGGAAACAATTTTTTTGAAAAGATAAGGCAAATACAGTAAAAATATATACTAAAAACAGCTTTAAACAACTACAAGCAGTAAAAAATACACTTAAAACAGCTTTAGATGACTGTAAGCAATCAGAAAAGGCTTTTAAACAAATTGCCCAATTAACCAGTAAAAAAAATCTCAAAACTGAGCCTTGTTCCTGTAGTCTTCAATTAGACAAGTTCTAACTGCACACTCCTGCCACTGGGGTGCAGGGGGGAACCTTCTCCAAAAAAGAAGGCCTGGATTAGTGCTCAAGTTATACAAACAAAACTAGATTCAGCAGGCCTGAATCTAGTTTATGCGACAGCAAACAAGGCACACCAATTTCAGTAAGAAACAGTTCAAATATGCAGGCAGTATAAGCCTCTAACCAGAAATTCCCAGCTCAGAAGGGCAGAGTCCAGCCTCTACTCCCCCAAGAGTGTAGACCACAAACCTTCTTAATGTAACATGACTGGCCTGAAGCCCAAGTACTTAAACCAGAACTAATACACTTTTAGAATAACAGACACTGAGCCTTCAGTCAGCAGTTCCCAACTTAAAATTATGTAAGTTACCTGTCCTGCCACAACAGTGCAGACCAGAAACCTTGTTAATGTAAAACAACTGGTCTGAAGCCCAAGTGCTTAAACCAAAAGGCTTAGAATGATAGTTACACCAAGCAGTAATAAATACAATAGAGTACTTTTAAGATGACGCAAAAGCAAAATAAAGTAATAAAGTAGGAAGAAACACAAATACAGTAAAAGCAGATGAATAAAGTGCAAAAATATTTTTTTTTTTGAGTGAGTAAATGAGATGGGCCCAGGAGGAGTATCCAAATGCAAATTTACAAGCAGAAAATAATCCAAAATGTACCAGTTATATAAGGCAGAAACTGATTATCAATGAAGTGAAACTACCCCCCACTTATCACTGGCTATGCAGGAATTCCAACTAGCACTAAATTCGAACAAGCATAAACGGAAAAAACAGAGCCACAACTTCCAGCTAGATAGTATTCAGTGCAACACAAATAAATCAATTTAAATGCTGTATTATTTGAAAAAATGCAGATAAAGATTTACTTAAATTCACTTATCCGTCCACTTGATTGCAAGTAGGTCTTAGCCGGCCAAAGCTCAGAGTTTAAGTAGAAAATAATCCAAAATGTACTACTTATATAAGGCAGAAACCGAACATCAATGAAGTGAAACTTCCCCCATTTATCACTGGCTATGCAGGAAATCTAACTAGCACTAAATTCTAACAAGCATTAACTAATCTTGCTTCCATTTGTCTTGTACAGTTTATTTCATTGACAGCTTTCCAGACGATGTTAGGGTTAACAGACATAGCTATTTGTTTTCTTCTAAAGGATGATGATTTAGCCTCTTTGATGGAAAGTTTACATTGCTGTCTGAAATGTATGTATGAATGTATAACTTGAGTGAGAATTTCCGTTGCTGTAGTGCTTTTATTTATGAGAGCCTGAATGTCATTTATCCACGGGCAATATTTGCCGTTCGCTCTATGATTGAAGGGGTGGGCATTATCCATGTTCTTTCCTTTTTAAAAGTATGAGTAAGGAAACATATGTAGTCATATTGCATTATATTATTTTAAGAAGAGAATGCTTAAGATTAGAACTCTGTCCTTACCAAAACAAAAAAGTTTACCATAAGAGCAGCATGTAAATGGCACACCATATTCTTGTTATGCCCATCTCTTGGTTATTTATCCACAATAAAAGGAAAGGCTAGGCTTCATGAGATCCTCACAGATCAGTACCCATGAACCTAAGAACAGCTGCAGATATCTGCTTGCAAAACTGCAAAAGACAGTAGCCCATGCACTTGTTCTGGTAGTTTGAGTTTTTCTTTGTCAGCCTGCAAAAAAGTTATTTGTGGAAACATAAAGTGATAGCTTGATAAAAATGAGTGACAAGTAGATCTTAGTTTCAGTAGCTGACTCCTCTTTCTTCTGGTTTTATTTTATTTATATTTGTTTACTGGTGTACTGCATTCATCAGTACTGACTAATTTCAGGCTTAGCTGGGTGAAGCGCAAAGCATTTCACAAATAAAAAATACAGAAATGAAAGCAGTAACAGTGTAGTTCAGACTAGTTACATAGAAGAAAAACTGTGCATATGCATTCTTGTGAACAAGCACAGTTTGTGTCTTTCGGCTTTTCCCGGTTAGGGGTCACCACAGCGGAACTCCGGTCCGCTAATGATTGGCAGTAGATTTTTACGTGCTGGCTTGCCGGGCCTAACGCACAACCTTCAACGAAGGAACACCCATTCACGCATGTCGACACACACAAGACTCTCTGAGAATCAAACGGGCAACGTCTAACTGTGAGGCGGCAACGCTACCGCAGCACCACCACCGCAGTATGCAATGTGCAATTAAACAGAGTGTAATGTACAGTATATACATTAGTTTCTAAAGTGGGTCAATTTGCAGTGGATCTTGAAAGAAGAAACTTGGAGGTAGGTTAGGTGATATGTCCTGTGATGAAGCCTGAACGTTTAGCTTGGATGAAGAAGTGCTTTTTAAGTTGCACTCTGTATTTGGAATAAGTGTTAATTTCCTTAATGTCAATAGGGAGAACTTGCCAGAGAATAAGTGCCTGAGAGGAGAAAGCATGTGCAATGCTGTGGAGTTAGGTTCTAGGGGTAATGAGAGTTGGTGTGACAGAGCATGTGCAGTGATGTGGGGTTTGATTCAAGGGATAATGAGAGTTGGTGTGACAGAGCATGTGCAGTGATGTGGGGTTTGATTCAAGGGATAATGAGAGTTGGTGTGACAGAGCATATGCAGTGATGTGGGTTTGATTCAATGGATAATGAGAGTTGGTGTGACAGAGCATGTGCAGTGATGTGGGGTTTGATTCAAGGGATAATGAGAGCTGGTGTGACAGAGCATGTGCAGTGATGTGGGGTTTGATTCAAGGGATAATGAGAGTTGGTGTGACAGAGCATGTGCAGAGCTATGGAGTTTGGTTTGAGGGCTAATGAGAGTTGGTGTGACAACATGTGCAGTTTGGTTCTAGAGTTAGAGAGTTGATGTAACAAAGCATGTGCAGTGATGTGGAGTTTGGTTCTACGGGTAATGAGAGTTGGTGTGACAGAGCATGTGCAGTGCTGTGGAGTTTGGTTCTACAGGTAATGAGTTGGTGTGACAGAGCATGTGTAGTGCTGTGGAGATTGGTTATAGGAGTAATGAGAATTGATGTGGTTTGTGAGTACTGTCTCAGGTTATATGAGATGTTTTTTTTTTCATGAAGTCTACCTGCAAGGGAAGTAAATGTGTGGAGTCAGAGTAGTTTTTAGAGTTGGGATCTTAAAAATAGTTTAGATCTTTCAAGGTTCAAGATCACCATGTGATTTGTTTCTGGTACCAGTATCCAGGATTTGCTTTGAACATGATGTGTTCATGTACATCTGTAGATTTGTGCTAATATTTTTACTGTTAGCTTCTCTGACCCAAAGTATGCATTTTAATGATTCTTTTTGAATTTTCCAACAGTAATTATATTAATTCATAAATGAGAGGTTTTGTATCACCAGGAAATAGTGCATAAAGTATTTTGAAGTGTTAAGAAATGATTCCAACCTCAGCTGAATACATCAGTGACTGCAACGTTCCATGTTAGAATTACAGAACATACAAACAACAATAGACAGCAAAGGAATGCATGTGTTCTAATGTAGTAGTTGCATGAGGGAATACAAATCTAATATTCATTTTCTGTAGATATTCCCATGCAGTGGTCGCTGGATCTGTACAGTTCTTTCTGCATTAATCTGCCTTTTGTCTTTATGCTTGCAGTAATGCAATCCTTTTCTCTTCAAACCTCAGTGAACCTTCCTCATCATCTTCAGCTGTCACTGATCCTCCTATCAGCTTGCTTTATAATGTCAGTAATAGAAGTAACTGCCCCATTACTTGCTTCCATCCTACACTGGCTTCAGCTACTCCTTTCACAACAAAACGCCTGCATTTCATCTTATTCCTACTTATCTTCCAGTGCTCCAGCCTCTATATTGCACCTTAATAAATCACATTTACATCTTCACTTCACAATTTGAAGTACCCTCTTCCTCCTCACTTCACTGGAAGATACCTCCTACTCAGCACTGTCCATTCTCACTGTTATCCATTTTTTGTACTATCTTTTATAAATTTTTCCGTCCTGTTCAGCATCACAACAGCCTTTTTATTGACAAAAAAGACCTCAGCTTCTGTCTCCTTTTATCCATCTGTAATGTGGAAATTTTCCATTTCCTTGATGTCAAGTGGTTAACCTACCCTGATTTCTAGATAGCCTCCATCCTCTGCTTCCTGCTCCATTCTTCTTACCCTGCTTCTCTTCAAAAGTATACATTTCCTGAGACCAAGACAGGTGCTTTCTGTAAATATTCCTGCTACTCTCTCTACCTCTTTCCATACTTTTTTACTCTAACTAGCAGACGTGATATTTCCTCTTCTCTTAATTCCCCACATTTCTGGTACCATGTTTTTATACTAGCAGATGTGATATTTCCTCTTGTCTTACTTCCCCACATCTCGGTACTGTGTTTTTATACTAGCAGACGTGATATTTCCTCTTCTCTTACTTCCCCACATCTCTGGTACTGTGTTTTTATACTAGCAGACGTGATATTTCCTCTTCTCTTACTTCCCCACATCTCCAGTATCATGTTTTTATACTAGCAAACATGATATTTCCTCTTGTCCTACTTCCCCACATCTCTGGTACTGTGTTTTTATACAAGCAGACGTGATATTTCCTCTTCTCTTACTTCCCCACATCTCTGGTACCTTGTTTTTATACTAGCAGACATGATATTTCCTCTTCTCTTACTTCCCCACATCTCTGGTACTGTGTTTTTATACTAGCAGACGTGATATTTCCTCTTCTCTTACTTCCCCACATCTCTGGTACTGTGTTTTTATACTAGCAGACGTGATATTTCCTCTTGTCTTACGTCCCCACATCTCTGGTACTGTGTTTTTATACTAGCAGACGTGATATTTCCTCTTCTCTTACTTCCCCACATCTCTGGTACTGTGTTTTTATACTAGCAGACGTGATATTTCCTCTTCTCTTACTTCCCCACATCTCTGGTACTGTGTTTTTATACTAGCAGACGTGATATTTCCTCTTGTCTTACTTCCCCACATCTCTGGTACTGTGTTTTTATACTAGCAGACGTGATATTTCCTCTTCTCTTACTTCCCACATCTCTGGTACCGTGTTTTTATACTAGCAGACATGATATTTCCTCTTCTCTTACTTCCCCACATCTCTGGTACCATATTTTTATACTAGCAGACATGATATTTCCTCTTCTCTTACTTCCCCACATCTCTGGTACAGTGTTTTTATACTAGCAGACGTGATATTTCCTCTTCTCTTACTTCCTCACATCTCTGGTACCTTGTTTTTATACTAGCAGACGTGGTATTTCCTCTTCTCTTACTTCCCCACATCTCTGGTACTGTGTTTTTATACTAGCAAATGTGATATTTCCTCTTCTCTTACTTTCCCACATCTCTGGTACTGTGTTTTTATACCAGCAGACGTGATATTTCCTCTTCTCTTACTTCCCCACATCTCTGGTACCATGTTTTTATACTAGCAGATGTGATATTTCCTCTTGTCCTACTTCCCCACATCTCTGGTACTGTGTTTTTATACTAGCAGATGTGATATTTCCTCTTCTTTTACTTCCCCACATCTCTGGTACCGTGTTTTTATACTAGCAGACGTGATATTTCCTCTTCTCTTGCTTCCCCACATCTCTGGTACTGTGTTTTTATACTAGCAGATGTGATATTTCCTCTTCTCTTACTTCCCCACATCTCTAGTACTGTGTTTTTATACTAGCAGACATGATATTTCCTCTTCTCTTACTTCCCCACATCTCTAGTACTGTGTTTTTATACTAGCAGACATGATATTTCCTCTTCTCTTACTTCCCCACATCTCTGGTACCATGTTTTTATACTAGCAGACGTGATATTTCCTCTTGTCCTACTTCCCCACATCTCTGGTATGTGTTTTTATACTAGCAGATGTAATATTTCCTCTTCTCTTACTTCTCCACATCTCTGGTACCGTGTTTTTTTACTAGCAGACGTGATATTTCCTCTTCTCTTACTTCCCCACATCTCTGGTACTGTGTTTTTATACTAGCAGATGTGATATTTCCTCTTCTCTTACTTCCCCACATCTCTAGTACTGTGTTTTTATACTAGCAGACGTGATATTTCCTCTTCTCTTACTTCCCCACATCTCTGGTACTGTGTTTTTATACTAGCAGACGTGATATTTCCTCTTCTCTTACTTCCCCACATCTCTGGTACTGTGTTTTTATACTAGCAGACGTGATATTTCCTCTTCTCTTACTTCCCCACATCTCTGGTACCGTGTTTTTATACTAGCAGACGTGATATTTCCTCTTCTCTTACTTCCCCACATCTCTGGTACTGTGTTTTTATACTAGCAGACATGATATTTCCTCTTGTCTTACTTCCCCACATCTCTGGTACTGTGTTTTTATACTAGCAGACGTGATATTTCCTCTTCTCTTACTTCCCCACATCTCCGGTACCCTGTTTTTATACTAGCAGACGTGATATTTCCTCTTGTCCAACTTCCCCACATCTTTGGTACTGTGTTTTTATACTAGCAGACGTGATATTTCCTCTTCTCTTACTTCCCCACATATCTGGTACCGTGTTTTTATACTAGCAGACGTGATATTTCCTCTTGTCTTACTTCCCCACATCTCTGGTACTGTGTTTTTATACTAGCAGACGTGATATTTCCTCTTGTCTTACTTCCCCACATCTCTGTTACTGTGTTTTTATATTAGCAGACGTGATATTGCCTCTTCTCTTACTTCCCCACATCTCTGGTACCGTGTTTTTCTACTAGCAGACGTGATATTTCCTCTTCTCTTACTTCCCCACATCTCTGGTACCATGTTTTTCTACTAGCAGACGTGATATTTCTTCTTCTCTTATTTCCCCACATCTCTGGTACTGTGTTTTTATACTAGCAGACGTGATATTTCCTCTTCTCTTACTTCCTCACATCTCTGGTACTGTGTTTTTATACTAGCAGACGTGATATTTCCTCTTCTCTTACTTCCCCACATCTCTGGTACCGTGTTTTTATACTAGCATACGTGATATTTCCTCTTCTCTTACTTCCCCACATCTCTGGTACCGTGATTTTATACTAGCAGAAGTGATATTTCCTCTTCTCTTACTTCCCCACATCTCTGGTACTGTGTTTTTATACTAGCAGACGTGATATTTCCTCTTCTCTGACTTCCCCACATCTCTGGTACTGTGTTTTTATACTAGCAGACGTGATATTTCCTCTTCTCTTACTTCCCCACATCTCTGGTACTGTGTTTTTATACTAGCAGACGTGATATTTCCTCTTCTCTTACTTCCCCACATCTCTGTTACTGTGTTTTTATACTAGCAGATGTGATATTTCCTCTTGTCTTACTTCCCCACATCTGTGGTACTGTTTTTATACTAGCATACGTGATATTTCATTTTCTCTTACTTCCCCACATCTCTGGTACTGTGTTTTTATACTAGCAGACATGATATTTCCTCTTCTCTTACTTCCCCACATCTCTGGTACTGTGTTTTTATACTAGCAGACGTGATATTTCCTCTTCTCTTACTTCCCCACATCTCTGGTACCATGTTTTTATATTAGCAGACGTGATATTTCCTCTTGTCTTACTTCCCCACATCTCTGGTACTGTGTTTTTATACTAGCAGACATGATATTTCTTCTTCTCTTACTTCCCCACATCTCTATTACTGTGTTTTTATACTAGCAGACGTGATATTTCCTCTTGTCTTGCTTCCCCACATCTCTATTACTGTGTTTTTATACTAGCAGACGTGATATTTCCTCTTCTCTGACTTCCCCACATCTCTGGTACTGTGTTTTTATACTAGCAGACGTGATATTTCCTCTTGTCTTACTTCCCCACATCTCTGGTACTGTGTTTTTATACTAGCAGACGTGATATTTCCTCTTGTCTTGCTTCCCCACATCTCTATTACTGTGTTTTTATACTAGCAGACGTGATATTTCCTCTTCTCTGACTTCCCCACATCTCTGGTACTGTGTTTTTATACTAGCAGACGTGATATTTCCTCTTGTCTTACTTCCCCACATCTCTGGTACTGTGTTTTTATACTAGCAGACGTGATATTTCCTCTTGTCTTACTTCCCCACATCTCTGGTACTGTGTTTTTATACTAGCAGATGTAATATTTCCTCTTCTCTTACTTCCCCATATCTCTGGTACCGTGTTTTTATACCATTTCCATTTTGTTCAGTCTGACAGACATCAGTCAGTTTCAATATTACCAATGTAATTATGCAGCATAAACCAGCTCCACTCCCTGTAAAGCTCCTTTTGATTCCTAAGTTTCTTCCCATTTTCTGACCCTTCCCAGTCCATTCCATCCATTTACAGCCTGTCACTCTCTGAAGTCTGCATACATGTTTTTATATATTTTGTTACCGCTGTTCCCATACTTGCCCACTCTTAGTGGTCCATCATCACCACCTGTTTCAGTTTCTTTGTTTTTCTAAATATTTTTGTTTCCTATCATCTAATTGGCCTTCAGAGCCTCATAGCACAATCATTCCCTAAAGGAATCTCCTGTTGGTACTTTTTTTTCTCAAACCCCATAAACTGTCCTTCCCTCCCTTTCATCTATGAATCACTGTCTTATCTGATATCCTATCTTAACTGTTGTCTTGCTGGGCCCTTCACTGTTGTTTCACTTTCCCTTCCCTTTAACAATTCCTTTGTACTTTTCTGTCCAGGGTAAGAGCATCTTCCCATTGTCTTCACCTTGTACAATTCTTCGAGTTCACTCCCTTTATTAACCCCACCTTTTTCTGTCCTCCTGTTCCATACCTATCCATATCAAGTTAGTAGATCCTTTACCTGAACCCATATATTCACTGATGCCACATATCTTCAAAAGCAGAGCATATCCCAAATAACTTGTGCCTTGCTGCTTTTAACCTTTCTGTGTTGTCCTCATCCCCTCCCCCTACCGTTGCAGACCTGTAAGATGTCTCCTGGGCTGTGTTGCTGAATCTTTTATTCAGACTTTGTTGGAGTTGTAACCAGCAGTTACAGTGACCCTTAAGTCTGTGCCTCTGGCAGTAATATAATATTGAGGGCAGTAAATGCTGACATTCCCAAACCTTGACCTTTCCATTCTGAGGAGGACCGATACCTAATGTATGAAAGAATACCAGTGAAAAAAGTGAAGTGCCTTAAAATCAAATTCAGAATGTTGAAATCTCAAAACACCAACTTTGAAAGTAATGAAGTGTATTTTATTATTAAGTTGTGGAAAAAATTAAATTGTGAAATATGAGGACAATGCCCCACTTGACCTTCTCAAACTCTTAGATGATTAATGCTCACATATGTTATGATGCTTGAACCCAAGTACTATTAGTGTAAATAAACATGTAAGATAAAATGCACACATGTATAATCCTAATTATAAGCCAGTATACAAATGTAGCCATTCTGGGACCTTTAAAAACTGACGCATATGGAGGGCTCCATCACCCAGTGTGGGAAAGGTTTCCAGAGGTGAGTTGCTTGATGACAAACCCTCAATGATTGAATGCCTTTCCCAAGGATTCAACATGCTGTTCAGCTGCACCCTTGAGTACTGCTCAAACTAGTGCTTTAAGCTTGGTTGTCCCTCCCCACCATACAGGCACAAAGCTAACACCGGCACAGATGAGAGGTTTCTGATGCACAGTCAGATCACCGCCCCACCCTCTCAAAAAAAAAAAAGTATTCTCAGGAAGTAGAAGTGTAAAAAGAAACACCTGCACCCCCCTATGAATCCCTCACCCTGGATATTAACCTAGGAAAAGGAGGCTTTCTCAGTAATCCCCCTGGTGACCCCAAATATAATGAAACTTTAGAATTGTCAAGACAGTAGAGGTCACAGCCCACTGATCCAGCCTCCCTGATGAGGACATTCTTCAGGAAACTTTTTGCTTCATCCCACTGATCTCTAGGGTGGTTCCCCATGCAGATTTTATGGCTCTGCTGGCTGTGCAGGGGACTTGGCAACAGCCAGGTGTAGTGGCAGTTGTCTGTAGGGCACAAGACAGGGTCCTTCAATCCCCAGAGAATGTGAATGCTAGAGTATGGTCACTTTAGAGAACTACGAATGTTGCTGGCTTTGTAGGACGACTCCTGTTTGGATGTGCTTGCCGTCCACTCCAACAAAAAAACAATGGTTTGTCACATCGCTAGACAAGGGTACCTCATTTTTATCTCCTTCTAATGGGAAGTGATGTGGCTGTGGAAACGGGCCATGTCAAACTCCTTTTTCTCAATGCAGCACATTTTCATGGACAGACCAACTGTTTAGTGGACAAATGCAGCTGATACATTCACAAGTGGCTCCTCAGTCCATCAGTGGTTAAAACCATTTTTTCTGCTTTGTTTTGCCTTGCTGGGAGCTGTTTGCATCCCCAAATAATGCCAAGTGTAGCTACTGTTTTTTCCTCGATTCTCCTCCAGGAGCAGACATCCTGGTATTCTCTGGTCTAAAAGTGGTCACCGGGTCTTCTTTATCCCTTCCCCTATTTTCACGCATAATGAAATGCTTGCAGAAAGCAAAGATCCTCATTGCCGTGTTTTACCCAGACAGGTTTGGTTTCTTATTATGTGATCTACATTTTAGAGAAACCTCTTCTTTTCGTACCTCAAAAAGGTCTCCTGTCTTATCCATCCAGCAGACCCAGCTAGACTTGCTGTCACTCAGATTAATCATGTGGTTTCTCCGGTTCTACTGATGTCAAGGGACTCATTCTCTTCAAGGGTGATCCAGATCCTTATGATATCCCAAAAATGCCTCTCCTTGGAACACCTACAGGAATAAATTTATAATTTTCATTGTAGGCAGTGGAGTGAGGCATAGATCCATACTTATTTCTGGCTGCAGGAGGCTTACATTTTTTTGCTTACATTTTTTTACAAAGGATATATCTTCGGTACAGTCATAGTTCACTCAGCCTTTTCTAATTTTATTTGGGATAAGAGCTCTTCACTATTAGCTTCTTTGATAGTATGCAAGGGATTCCTGAGGATGATATGCCTATGCAGACCTCTCGTTAGGAAACATGCCCCTCCATGCGATTAAAACTTCATACTGGAAAAGTTGGCATTACCTGTGTTTGAACTAGTAGCTATGGTGAATCATAAGTTTTTGTCATAGAAGGCTGGTATGAGCAAGTTCATCTAGGAGAATTTCCAAAATTCAGGCCTTGTCTTATAAACTTCCTTACATTGTATTTCCCAACAAAAGGGTTTCTTTCTAAGCAAACCCAGATTTTTATGTCTTAAGTGACAACAGGCATTAACCATACTCATTCCAGTGGGAAAGAGTATTTGTGTTATTGCCTAGTCACATTATCATTAGTTTAGCCTCTGTTTAGATAAGAGCAAAGGATGTAAGAAAGGACAGTCAGTTGTTTTTCTTTCGCTTCAAATTGGGACAGTTAGTGTCAGAAGTCAGCCTGTAAATATGCCTCTCAGAATGAATTTTTGTTTTCTATGAGAAACAAAAAAACCTTACCAAGTAAACTTACTAAAGCATATTCTGCTGGAACTGTTGCTTCATTCCAGAATATTTTCAGGAATTTTTCAGTTGTTGCTATCTGTGCAGCTGCAACATGGGCTTCACTTCACACTTTTACAAGACATTATACACTGAGTATGATCTCAGTGGCCAGGTCTACCTTTGGCACAACCGTACTTCATGGAATTCTGTCTCTGTGTCACCTAGGAGGTTGTAACTGGGAACTCTGTCCTAAGGTTGATGTGGATAGACTGGATTGCGTAAGATATGATCATTGTATGTATACAGTAATGTTGTATCTTCATGATCCATTTCTGTCTACTTCAGCAACCCTGTTCACCTTCCTGTTTTGTCTACAGTAACCTTTCCTGCCCAGAGAAATAGAGGGATGGTCCTGAAACCTTCCTTTAACCAGTAGGACCTGAGTGCACTCAGTCTGCAGAGAAGGGGAAGCATGGCACCGTTATGGAGGCGAGAAGAAGAGGAGAGCCATAGAGCATTAAGTGGCCAGGAATAAGAATTTTACAGTTTGGGAGAGTCTTAAAGGTGCAGAGTAACTGCAGCCTGTGACTAAGTGTTCTTGAATTTTAAGTGGACAGGTGTGGATCATGAACATGTGCCATTTTGGCAAGTACATGTATTTGTTTAGATGGGGCTAGCAGTAAATACTTGTAACAAAATGGCCGTATAATTTTATACCAGGTACAACTGGTCAACTTCTGTGTTAGGAAAGCTATAGGTACAGAGGACTACAGTAGTAAGGATAGAAAAAGACCAGGACATGCACAACAACAGAAGGATCCTGTTCAGGGAGAAGATGCTAGGCATGGGCAGTGTTCATAAAATGGAAAGGTAATGCTTTGACAGTAGATGACACCTATTCCCACTGTGCCAGTCTGTCATCTAGGACTAAAAAATTCAAATTATCCATTTTATAGACAATCTAAGCCTTTATCTAGACAATCCACTCTGGACATAATGTCCTGTAGAAGGGGCAAAGTTGATTATAATGTGCTTAGTAGTGATAGTGAAGACCTCTTCCCTCCTAATAAGTTGTCTCAGTGGAAGTATGTACATGGACAACAGTAGAGGAACCAGAATGAA